>NC_074666.1:97008110-97231136 GCF_029448725.1 Salvelinus fontinalis | reverse complement strand
AATCTAACACCTGCCTCAGACCACTAGAACAGCTGAGTAATCTAACACCTGCCTCAGACCACTAGAACAGCTGAGTAATCTAACACCTGCCTCAGACCACTAGAACAGCTGAGTAATCTAACACCTGCCTCAGACCACTAGAACAGCTGAGTAATCTAACACCTGCCTCAGACCACTAGAACAGCTGAGTAATCTAACACCTGCCTCAGACCACTAGAACAGCTGAGTAATCTAACACCTGCCTCAGACCACTAGAACAGCTGAGTAATCTAACACCTGCCTCAGACCACTCGTAGAAGAGCTGAGTAATCTAACACCTGTCTCAGACCACTAGAACAGCTGAGTAATCTAACACCTGCCTCAGACCACTAGAACAGCTGAGTAATCTAACACCTGCCTCAGACCACTAGAACAGCTGAGTAATCTAACACCTGCCTCAGACCACTAGAACAGCTGAGTAATCTAACACCTGCCTCAGACCACTAGAACAGCTGAGTAATCTAACACCTGACTCAGACCACTAGAACAGCTGAGTAATCTAACACCTGCCTCAGACCACTAGAACAGCTGAGTAATCTAACACCTGCCTCAGACCACTAGAACAGCTGAGTAATCTAACACCTGCCTCAGACCACTAGAACAGCTGAGTAATCTAACACCTGCCTCAGACCACTAGAACAGCTGAGTAATCTAACACCTGCCTCAGACCACTCGTAGAAGAGCTGAGTAATCTAACACCTGTCTCAGACCACTAGAACAGCTGAGTAATCTAACACCTGCCTCAGACCACTAGAACAGCTGAGTAATCTAACACCTGCCTCAGACCACTAGAACAGCTGAGTAATCTAACACCTACCTCTGACTACTAGAACAGCTGAGTAATCTAACACCTGCCTCAGACCACTAGAACAGCTGAGTAATCTAACACCTGCCTCAGACCACTAGAACAGCTGAGTAATCTAACACCTGCCTCAGACCACTAGAACAGCTGAGTAATCTAACACCTGCCTCAGACCACTAGAACAGCTGAGTAATCTAACACCTGCCTCAGACCACTCGTAGAAGAGCTGAGTAATCTAACACCTGTCTCAGACCACTAGAACAGCTGAGTAATCTAACACCTGCCTCAGACCACTAGAACAGCTGAGTAATCTAACACCTGCCTCAGACCACTAGAACAGCTGAGTAATCTAACACCTGCCTCAGACCACTAGAACAGCTGAGTAATCTAACACCTGCCTCAGACCACTAGAACAGCTGAGTAATCTAACACCTGCCTCAGACCACTAGAACAGCTGAGTAATCTAACACCTGCCTCAGACCACTAGAACAGCTGAGTAATCTAACACCTGCCTCAGACCACTAGAACAGCTGAGTAATCTAACACCTGCCTCAGACCACTAGAACAGCTGAGTAATCTAACACCTGCCTCAGACCACTAGAACAGCTGAGTAATCTAACACCTGCCTCAGACCACTAGAACAGCTGAGTAATCTAACACCTGCCTCAGACCACTCGTAGAAGAGCTGAGTAATCTAACACCTGTCTCAGACCACTAGAACAGCTGAGTAATCTAACACCTGCCTCAGACCACTAGAACAGCTGAGTAATCTAACACCTGCCTCAGACCACTAGAACAGCTGAGTAATCTAACACCTAACTCAGACTACTAGAACAGCTGAGTAATCTAACACCTGCCTCAGACCACTAGAACAGCTGAGTAATCTAACACCTGCCTCAGACCACTAGAACAGCTGAGTAATCTAACACCTGCCTCAGACCACTAGAACAGCTGAGTAATCTAACACCTGCCTCAGACCACTAGAACAGCTGAGTAATCTAACACCTGCCTCAGACCACTAGAACAGCTGAGTAATCTACCACCTGCCTCAGACCACTAGAACAGCTGAGTAATCTAACACCTGCCTCAGACCACTAGAACAGCTGAGTAATCTAACACCTGCCTCAGACCACTAGAACAGCTGAGTAATCTAACACCTGCCTCAGACCACTCGTAGAAGAGCTGAGTAATCTAACACCTGTCTCAGACCACTAGAACAGCTGAGTAATCTAACACCTGCCTCAGACCACTAGAACAGCTGAGTAATCTAACACCTGCCTCAGACCACTAGAACAGCTGAGTAATCTAACACCTGCCTCAGACCACTAGAACAGCTGAGTAATCTAACACCTGCCTCAGACCACTAGAACAGCTGAGTAATCTAACACCTGCCTCAGACCACTCGTAGAACAGCTGAGTAATCTAACACCTGCCTCAGACCACTAGAACAGCTGAGTAATCTAACACCTGCCTCAGACCACTAGAACAGCTGAGTAATCTAACACCTGCCTCAGACCACTAGAACAGCTGAGTAATCTAACACCTGCCTCAGACCACTAGAACAGCTGAGTAATCTAACACCTGCCTCAGACCACTAGAACAGCTGAGTAATCTAACACCTGCCTCAGACCACTAGAGACAGGCTGAGTAATCTAACACCTGTCTCAGACCACTAGAACAGCTGAGTAATCTAACACCTGCCTCAGACCACTAGAACAGCTGAGTAATCTAACACCTGCCTCAGACCACTAGAACAGCTGAGTAATCTAACACCTGCCTCAGACCACTAGAACAGCTGAGTAATCTAACACCTGCCTCAGACCACTAGAACAGCTGAGTAATCTAACACCTGCCTCAGACCACTAGAACAGCTGAGTAATCTAACACCTGCCTCAGACCACTAGAACAGCTGAGTAATCTAACACCTGCCTCAGACCACTAGAACAGCTGAGTAATCTAACACCTGCCTCAGACCACTAGAACAGCTGAGTAATCTAACACCTGCCTCAGACCACTAGAACAGCTGAGTAATCTAACACCTGCCTCAGACCACTAGAACAGCTGAGTAATCTAACACCTGCCTCAGACCACTAGAACAGCTGAGTAATCTAACACCTGCCTCAGACCACTAGAACAGCTGAGTAATCTAACACCTGCCTCAGACCACTAGAACAGCTGAGTAATCTAACACCTGCCTCAGACCACTCGTAGAAGAGCTGAGTAATCTAACACCTGTCTCAGACCACTAGAACAGCTGAGTAATCTAACACCTGCCTCAGACCACTAGAACAGCTGAGTAATCTAACACCTGCCTCAGACCACTAGAACAGCTGAGTAATCTAACACCTGCCTCAGACCACTAGAACAGCTGAGTAATCTAACACCTGCCTCAGACCACTAGAACAGCTGAGTAATCTAACACCTGCCTCAGACCACTAGAACAGCTGAGTAATCTAACACCTGCCTCAGACCACTAGAACAGCTGAGTAATCTAACACCTGCCTCAGACCACTAGAACAGCTGAGTAATCTAACACCTGCCTCAGACCACTAGAACAGCTGAGTAATCTAACACCTGCCTCAGACCACTAGAACAGCTGAGTAATCTAACACCTGCCTCAGACCACTAGAACAGCTGAGTAATCTAACACCTGCCTCAGACCACTAGAACAGCTGAGTAATCTAACACCTGCCTCAGACCACTAGAACAGCTGAGTAATCTAACACCTGCCTCAGACCACTAGAACAGCTGAGTAATCTAACACCTGCCTCAGACCACTCGTAGAAGAGCTGAGTAATCTAACACCTGCCTCAGACCACTAGAACAGCTGAGTAATCTAACACCTGCCTCAGACCACTAGAACAGCTGAGTAATCTAACACCTGCCTCAGACCACTAGAACAGCTGAGTAATCTAACACCTGCCTCAGACCACTAGAACAGCTGAGTAATCTAACACCTGCCTCAGACCACTAGAACAGCTGAGTAATCTAACACCTGCCTCAGACCACTAGAACAGCTGAGTAATCTAACACCTGCCTCAGACCACTAGAACAGCTGAGTAATCTAACACCTGCCTCAGACCACTAGAACAGCTGAGTAATCTAACACCTGCCTCAGACCACTAGAACAGCTGAGTAATCTAACACCTGCCTCAGACCACTAGAACAGCTGAGTAATCTAACACCTGCCTCAGACCACTAGAACAGCTGAGTAATCTAACACCTGCCTCAGACCACTAGAACAGCTGAGTAATCTAACACCTGCCTCAGACCACTCGTAGAAGAGCTGAGTAATCTAACACCTGTCTCAGACCACTAGAACAGCTGAGTAATCTAACACCTGCCTCAGACCACTAGAACAGCTGAGTAATCTAACACCTGCCTCAGACCACTAGAACAGCTGAGTAATCTAACACCTGCCTCAGACCACTAGAACAGCTGAGTAATCTAACACCTGCCTCAGACCACTAGAACAGCTGAGTAATCTAACACCTGCCTCAGACCACTAGAACAGCTGAGTAATCTAACACCTCCCTCAGACCACTCGTAGAAGAGCTGAGTAATCTAACACCTGTCTCAGACCACTAGAACAGCTGAGTAATCTAACACCTAACTCAGACTACTAGAACAGCTGAGTAATCTAACACCTGCCTCAGACCACTAGAACAGCTGAGTAATCTAACACCTGCCTCAGACCACTAGAACAGCTGAGTAATCTAACACCTGCCTCAGACCACTAGAACAGCTGAGTAATCTAACACCTAACTCAGACTACTAGAACAGCTGAGTAATCTAACACCTGCCTCAGACCACTAGAACAGCTGAGTAATCTAACACCTGCCTCAGACCACTAGAACAGCTGAGTAATCTAACACCTGCCTCAGACCACTCGTAGAAGAGCTGAGTAATCTAAC
The DNA here is from genome assembly GCF_029448725.1 of Salvelinus fontinalis. NCBI lineage: Eukaryota > Metazoa > Chordata > Actinopteri > Salmoniformes > Salmonidae > Salvelinus > Salvelinus fontinalis. Next base: position 97,226,381 of record NC_074666.1, on the reverse strand, counting down.
ACCTGTCTCAGACCACTAGAACAGCTGAGTAATCTAACACCTGCCTCAGACCACTAGAACAGCTGAGTAATCTAACACCTGCCTCAGACCACTAGAACAGCTGAGTAATCTAACACCTGCCTCAGACCACTAGAACAGCTGAGTAATCTAACACCTGACTCAGACTACTAGAACAGCTGAGTAATCTAACACCTGCCTCAGACCACTAGAACAGCTGAGTAATCTAACACCTGCCTCAGACCACTAGAACAGCTGAGTAATCTAACACCTGCCTCAGACCACTAGAACAGCTGAGTAATCTAACACCTGCCTCAGACCACTAGAACAGCTGAGTAATCTAACACCTGCCTCAGACCACTCGTAGAAGAGCTGAGTAATCTAACACCTGTCTCAGAACACTAGAACAGCTGAGTAATCTAACACCTGCCTCAGACCACTAGAACAGCTGAGTAATCTAACACCTGCCTCAGACCACTAGAACAGCTGAGTAATCTAACACCTGCCTCAGACCACTAGAACAGCTGAGTAATCTAACACCTGCCTCAGACCACTAGAACAGCTGAGTAATCTAACACCTGCCTCAGACCACTAGAACAGCTGAGTAATCTAACACCTGCCTCAGACCACTCGTAGAAGAGCTGAGTAATCTAACACCTGTCTCAGACCACTAGAACAGCTGAGTAATCTAACACCTGCCTCAGACCACTAGAACAGCTGAGTAATCTAACACCTGCCTCAGCCCACTAGAACAGCTGAGTAATCTAACACCTGCCTCAGACCACTAGAACAGCTGAGTAATCTAACACCTGCCTCAGACCACTAGAACAGCTGAGTAATCTAACACCTGCCTCAGACCACTAGAACAGCTGAGTAATCTAACACCTGCCTCAGACCACTCGTAGAAGAGCTGAGTAATCTAACACCTGTCTCAGACCACTAGAACAGCTGAGTAATCTAACACCTGCCTCAGACCACTAGAACAGCTGAGTAATCTAACACCTGCCTCAGACCACTAGAACAGCTGAGTAATCTAACACCTGCCTCAGACCACTAGAACAGCTGAGTAATCTAACACCTGCCTCAGACCACTAGAACAGCTGAGTAATCTAACACCTGCCTCAGACCACTAGAACAGCTGAGTAATCTAACACCTCCCTCAGACCACTCGTAGAAGAGCTGAGTAATCTAACACCTGTCTCAGACCACTAGAACAGCTGAGTAATCTAACACCTGCCTCAGACTACTAGAACAGCTGAGTAATCTAACACCTGCCTCAGACCACTAGAACAGCTGAGTAATCTAACACCTGCCTCAGACCACTAGAACAGCTGAGTAATCTAACACCTGCCTCAGACCACTAGAACAGCTGAGTAATCTAACACCTAACTCAGACTACTAGAACAGCTGAGTAATCTAACACCTGCCTCAGACCACTAGAACAGCTGAGTAATCTAACACCTGCCTCAGACCACTAGAACAGCTGAGGAATCTAACACCTGCCTCAGACCACTCGTAGAAGAGCTGAGTAATCTAACACCTGTCTCAGAACACTAGAACAGCTGAGTAATCTAATACCTGCCTCAGACCACTAGAACAGCTGAGTAATCTAACACCTGCCTCAGAACACTAGAACAGCTGAGTAATCTAACACCTGCCTCAGACCACTAGAACAGCTGAGTAATCTAACACCTAACTCAGACTACTAGAACAGCTGAGTAATCTAACACCTGCCTCAGACCACTAGAACAGCTGAGTAATCTAACACCTGCCTCAGACCACTAGAACAGCTGAGTAATCTAACACCTGCCTCAGACCACTAGAACAGCTGAGTAATCTAACACCTGCCTCAGACCACTAGAACAGCTGAGTAATCTAACACCTGCCTCAGACCACTCGTAGAAGAGCTGAGTAATCTAACACCTGTCTCAGACCACTAGAACAGCTGAGTAATCTAACACCTGCCTCAGACCACTAGAACAGCTGAGTAATCTAACACCTGCCTCAGACCACTAGAACAGCTGAGTAATCTAACACCTGCCTCAGACCACTAGAACAGCTGAGTAATCTAACACCTGCCTCAGACCACTAGAACAGCTGAGTAATCTAACACCTGCCTCAGACCACTAGAACAGCTGAGTAATCTAACACCTGCCTCAGACCACTCGTAGAAGAGCTGAGTAATCTAACACCTGTCTCAGACCACTAGAACAGCTGAGTAATCTAACACCTGCCTCAGAACACTAGAACAGCTGAGTAATCTAACACCTGCCTCAGACCACTAGAACAGCTGAGTAATCTAACACCTGCCTCAGACCACTAGAACAGCTGAGTAATCTAACACCTGCCTCAGACCACTAGAACAGCTGAGTAATCTACCACCTGCCTCAGACCACTAGAACAGCTGAGTAATCTAACACCTGCCTCAGACCACTAGAACAGCTGAGTAATCTAACACCTGCCTCAGACCACTAGAACAGCTGAGTAATCTAACACCTGCCTCAGACCACTCGTAGAAGAGCTGAGTAATCTAACACCTGTCTCAGACCACTAGAACAGCTGAGTAATCTAACACCTGCCTCAGACCACTAGAACAGCTGAGTAATCTAACACCTGCCTCAGACCACTAGAACAGCTGAGTAATCTAACACCTGCCTCAGACCACTAGAACAGCTGAGTAATCTAACACCTGCCTCAGACCACTAGAACAGCTGAGTAATCTAACACCTGCCTCAGACCACTAGAACAGCTGAGTAATCTAACACCTGCCTCAGACCACTCGTAGAAGAGCTGAGTAATCTAACACCTGTCTCAGACCACTAGAACAGCTGAGTAATCTAACACCTAACTCAGACTACTAGAACAGCTGAGTAATCTAACACCTGCCTCAGACCACTAGAACAGCTGAGTAATCTAACACCTGCCTCAGACCACTAGAACAGCTGAGTAATCTAACACCTGCCTCAGACCACTAGAACAGCTGAGTAATCTAACACCTAACTCAGACTATTAGAACAGCTGAGTAATCTAACACCTGTCTCAGACCACTAGAACAGCTGAGGAATCTAACACCTGCCTCAGACCACTCGTAGAAGAGCTGAGTAATCTAACACCTGTCTCAGAACACTAGAACAGCTGAGTAATCTAACACCTGCCTCAGACCACTAGAACAGCTGAGTAATCTAACACCTAACTCAGACTACTAGAACAGCTGAGTAATCTAACACCTGCCTCAGACCACTAGAACAGCTGAGTAATCTAACACCTGCCTCAGACCACTAGAACAGCTGAGTAATCTAACACCTGCCTCAGACCACTAGAACAGCTGAGTAATCTAACACCTGCCTCAGACCACTAGAACAGCTGAGGAATCTAACACCTGCCTCAGACCACTCGTAGAAGAGCTGAGTAATCTAACACCTGTCTCAGAACACTAGAACAGCTGAGTAATCTAACACCTGCCTCAGACCACTAGAACAGCTGAGTAATCTAACACCTGCCTCAGACCACTAGAACAGCTGAGTAATCTAACACCTGCCTCAGACCACTAGAACAGCTTAGTAATCTAACACCTGCCTCAGACCACTAGAACAGCTGAGTAATCTAACACCTGCCTCAGACCACTAGAACAGCTGAGTAATCTAACACCTGCCTCAGACCACTCGTAGAAGAGCTGAGTAATCTAACACCTGTCTCAGACCACTAGAACAGCTGAGTAATCTAACACCTGCCTCAGAACACTAGAACAGCTGAGTAATCTAACACCTGCCTCAGACCACTAGAACAGCTGAGTAATCTAACACCTAACTCAGACCACTAGAACAGCTGAGTAATCTAACACCTGCCTCAGACCACTAGAACAGCTGAGTAATCTAACACCTGCCTCAGACCACTAGAACAGCTGAGTAATCTAACACCTGCCTCAGACCACTAGAACAGCTGAGTAATCTAACACCTGCCTCAGACCACTAGAACAGCTGAGTAATCTAACACCTGCCTCAGACCACTAGAACAGCTGAGTAATCTACCACCTGCCTCAGACCACTAGAACAGCTGAGTAATCTAACACCTGCCTCAGACCACTAGAACAGCTGAGTAATCTAACACCTGCCTCAGACCACTAGAACAGCTGAGTAATCTAACACCTGCCTCAGACCACTCGTAGAAGAGCTGAGTAATCTAACACCTGTCTCAGACCACTAGAACAGCTGAGTAATCTAACACCTGCCTCAGACCACTAGAACAGCTGAGTAATCTAACACCTGCCTCAGACCACTAGAACAGCTGAGTAATCTAACACCTGCCTCAGACCACTAGAACAGCTGAGTAATCTAACACCTGCCTCAGACCACTAGAACAGCTGAGTAATCTAACACCTGCCTCAGACCACTAGAACAGCTGAGTAATCTAACACCTCCCTCAGACCACTCGTAGAAGAGCTGAGTAATCTAACACCTGTCTCAGACCACTAGAACAGCTGAGTAATCTAACACCTGCCTCAGACCACTAGAACAGCTGAGTAATCTAACACCTGCCTCAGACCACTAGAACAGCTGAGTAATCTAACACCTAACTCAGACTACTAGAACAGCTGAGTAATCTAATACCTGCCTCAGACCACTAGAACAGCTGAGTAATCTAACACCTGCCTCAGACCACTAGAACAGCTGAGGAATCTAACACCTGCCTCAGACCACTCGTAGAAGAGCTGAGTAATCTAACACCTGTCTCAGAACACTAGAACAGCTGAGTAATCTAACACCTGCCTCAGACCACTAGAACAGCTGAGTAATCTAACACCTGCCTCAGAACACTAGAACAGCTGAGTAATCTAACACCTGCCTCAGACCACTAGAACAGCTGAGTAATCTAACACCTAACTCAGACTACTAGAACAGCTGAGTAATCTAACACCTGCCTCAGACCACTAGAACAGCTGAGTAATCTAACACCTGCCTCAGACCACTAGAACAGCTGAGTAATCTAACACCTGCCTCAGACCACTAGAACAGCTGAGTAATCTAACACCTGCCTCAGACCACTAGAACAGCTGAGTAATCTAACACCTGCCTCAGACCACTAGAACAGCTGAGTAATCTACCTCCTGCCTCAGACCACTAGAACAGCTGAGTAATCTAACACCTGCCTCAGACCACTAGAACAGCTGAGTAATCTAACACCTGCCTCAGACCACTAGAACAGCTGAGTAATCTAACACCTGCCTCAGACCACTCGTAGAAGAGCTGAGTAATCTAACACCTGTCTCAGACCACTAGAACAGCTGAGTAATCTAACACCTGCCTCAGACCACTAGAACAGCTGAGTAATCTAACACCTGCCTCAGACCACTAGAACAGCTGAGTAATCTTACACCTGCCTCAGACCACTAGAACAGCTGAGTAATCTAACACCTGCCTCAGACCACTAGAACAGCTGAGTAATCTAACACCTGCCTCAGACCACTAGAACAGCTGAGTAATCTAACACCTGCCTCAGACCACTAGAACAGCTGAGTAATCTAACACCTGCCTCAGACCACTAGAACAGCTGAGTAATCTAACACCTGCCTCAGACCACTCGTAGAAGAGCTGAGTAATCTAACACCTGTCTCAGACCACTAGAACAGCTGAGTAATCTACCACCTGCCTCAGAACACTAGAACAGCTGAGTAATCTAACACCTGCCTCAGAACACTAGAACAGCTGAGTAATCTAACACCTGCCTTAGACCACTGGAACAGCTGAGTAATCTAACACCTAACTCAGACTACTAGAACAGCTGAGTAATCTAACACCTGCCTCAGACCACTAGAACAGCTGAGTAATCTAACACCTGCCTCAGACCACTAGAACAGCTGAGTAATCTACCACCTGCCTCAGACCACTAGAACAGCTGAGTAATCTACCACCTGCCTCAGACCACTAGAACAGCTGAGTAATCTAAAACCTGCCTCAGACCACTAGAACAGCTGAGTAATCTAACACCTGCCTCAGACCACTAGAACAGCTGAGTAATCTAACACCTGCCTCAGACCACTAGAACAGCTGAGTAATCTAACACCTGCCTCAAACCACTAGAACAGCTGAGTAATCTAACACCTGCCTCAGACCACTAGAACAGCTGAGTAATCTAACACCTGCACCAGACCACTAGAACAGCTGAGTAATCTAACACCTGCCTCAGACCACTAGAACAGCTGAGTAATCTAACACCTGCCTCAGACCACTAGAACAGCTGAGTAATCTACCACCTGCCTCAGACCACTAGAACAGCTGAGTAATCTAACACCTGCCTCAGACCACTAGAACAGCTGAGTAATCTAACACCTGCCTCAGACCACTAGAACAGCTGAGTAATCTAACACCTGCCTCAGACCACTAGAACAACTGAGTAATCTAACACCTGCCTCAGACCACTAGAACAGCTGAGTAATCTAACACCTGCCTCAGACCACTAGAACAGCTGAGTAATCTAACACCTGCCTCAGACCACTAGAACAGCTGAGTAATCTAACACCTGCCTCAGACCACTAGAACAGCTGAGTAATCTAACACCTGCCTCAGACCACTCGTAGAAGAGCTGAGTAATCTAACACCTGTCTCAGACCACTAGAACAGCTGAGTAATCTAACACCTGCCTCAGACCACTAGAACAGCTGAGTAATCTAACACCTGCCTCAGACCACTAGAACAGCTGAGTAATCTTACACCTGCCTCAGACCACTAGAACAGCTGAGTAATCTAACACCTGCCTCAGACCACTAGAACAGCTGAGTAATCTAACACCTGCCTCAGACCACTAGAACAGCTGAGTAATCTAACACCTGCCTCAGACCACTAGAACAGCTGAGTAATCTAACACCTGCCTCAGACCACTAGAACAGCTGAGTAATCTAACACCTGCCTCAGACCACTCGTAGAAGAGCTGAGTAATCTAACACCTGTCTCAGACCACTAGAACAGCTGAGTAATCTAACACCTGCCTCAGAACACTAGAACAGCTGAGTAATCTAACACCTGCCTCAGAACACTAGAACAGCTGAGTAATCTAACACCTGCCTCAGACCACTGGAACAGCTGAGTAATCTAACACCTAACTCAGACTACTAGAACAGCTGAGTAATCTAACACCTGCCTCAGACCACTAGAACAGCTGAGTAATCTAACACCTGCCTCAGACCACTAGAACAGCTGAGGAATCTAACACCTGCCTCAGACCACTCGTAGAAGAGCTGAGTAATCTAACACCTGCCTCAGAACACTAGAACAGCTGAGTAATCTAACACCTGCCTCAGACCACTAGAACAGCTGAGTAATCTAACACCTGCCTCAGACCACTAGAACAGCTGAGTAATCTAACACCTGCCTCAGACCACTAGAACAGCTGAGTAATCTAACACCTGCCTCAGACCACTAGAACAGCTGAGTAATCTAACACCTGCCTCAGACCACTAGAACAGCTGAGTAATCTACCTCCTGCCTCAGACCACTAGAACAGCTGAGTAATCTAACACCTGCCTCAGACCACTAGAACAGCTGAGTAATCTAACACCTGTCTCAGACCACTAGAACAGCTGAGTAATCTGACACCTGCCTCAGACCACTAGAACAGCTGAGTAATCTAACACCTGCCTCAGACCACTAGAACAGCTGAGTAATCTACCACCTGCCTCAGACCACTAGAACAGCTGAGTAATCTAACACCTGCCTCAGACCACTAGAACAGCTGAGTAATCTACCACCTGCCTCAGACCACTAGAACAGCTGAGTAATCTGACACCTGCCTCAGACCACTAGAACAGCTGAGTAATCTAACACCTGCCTCAGACCACTAGAACAGCTGAGTAATCTACCACCTGCCTCAGACCACTAGAACAGCTGAGTAATCTAACATCTGCCTCAGACCACTAGAACAGCTGAGTAATCTACCACCTGCCTCAGACCACTAGAACAGCTGAGTAATCTAACACCTGCCTCAGACCACTAGAACAGCTGAGTAATCTAACACCTGCCTCAGACCACTAGAACAGCTGAGTAATCTAACACCTGCCTCAAACCACTAGAACAGCTGAGTAATCTAACACCTGCCTCAGACCACTAGAACAGCTGAGTAATCTAACACCTGCCTCAGACCACTAGAACAGCTGAGTAATCTAACACCTGCCTCAGACCACTAGAACAGCTGAGTAATCTAACACCTGCCTCAGACCACTAGAACAGCTGAGTAATCTAACACCTGTCTCAGACCACTAGAACAGCTGAGTAATCTAACACCTGCCTCAGACCACTAGAACAGCTGAGTAATCTAACACCTGTCTCAGACCACTAGAACAGCTGAGTAATCTAACACCTGCCTCAGACCACTAGAACAGCTGAGTAATCTAACACCTGCCTCAGACCACTAGAACAGCTGAGTAATCTAACACCTGCCTCAGACCACTAGAACAGCTGAGTAATCTAACACCTGCCTCAGACCACTAGAACAGCTGAGTAATCTAACACCTGCCTCAGACCACTAGAACAGCTGAGTAATCTAACACCTGTCTCAGACCACTAGAACAGCTGAGTAATCTAACACCTGCCTCAGACCACTAGAACAGCTGAGTAATCTAACACCTGCCTCAGACCACTAGAACAGCTGAGTAATCTAACACCTGCCTCAGACCACTAGAACAGCTGAGTAATCTACCACCTGCCTCAGACCACTAGAACAGCTGAGTAATCTAACACCTGCCTCAGACCACTAGAACAGCTGAGTAATCTAACACCTGCCTCAGACCACTAGAACAGCTGAGTAATCTAACACCTGCCTCAGACCACTAGAACAGCTGAGTAATCTAACACCTGCCTCAGACCACTCGTAGAAGAGCTGAGTTATCTAACACCTGTCTCAGAACACTAGAACAGCTGAGTAATCTAACACCTGCCTCAGACCACTAGAACAGCTGAGTAATCTAACACCTGCCTCAGACCACTAGAACAGCTGAGTAATCTAACACCTGCCTCAGACCACTAGAACAGCTGAGTAATCTAACACCTGACTCAGACAACTAGAACAGCTGAGTAATCTAACACCTGCCTCAGACCACTAGAACAGCTGAGTAATCTAACACCTGCCTCAGACCACTAGAACAGCTGAGTAATCTAACACCTGCCTCAGACCACTAGAACAGCTGAGTAATCTAACACCTGCCTCAGACCACTAGAACAGCTGAGTAATCTAACACCTGCCTCAGACCACTAGAACAGCTGAGTAATCTACCACCTGCCTCAGACCACTAGAACAGCTGAGTAATCTAACACCTGCCTCAGACCACTAGAACAGCTGAGTAATCTAACACCTGCCTCAGACCACTAGAACAGCTGAGTAATCTAACACCTGCCTCAGACCACTCGTAGAAGAGCTGAGTAATCTAACACCTGTCTCAGACCACTAGAACAGCTGAGTAATCTAACACCTGCCTCAGACCACTAGAACAGCTGAGTAATCTAACACCTGCCTCAGACCACTAGAACAGCTGAGTAATCTTACACCTGCCTCAGACCACTAGAACAGCTGAGTAATCTAACACCTGCCTCAGACCACTAGAACAGCTGAGTAATCTAACACCTGCCTCAGACCACTAGAACAGCTGAGTAATCTAACACCTGCCTCAGACCACTAGAACAGCTGAGTAATCTAACACCTGCCTCAGACCACTAGAACAGCTGAGTAATCTAACACCTGCCTCAGACCACTCGTAGAAGAGCTGAGTAATCTAACACCTGTCTCAGACCACTAGAACAGCTGAGTAATCTAACACCTGCCTCAGAACACTAGAACAGCTGAGTAATCTAACACCTGCCTCAGACCACTAGAACAGCTGAGTAATCTAACACCTGCCTCAGACCACTGGAACAGCTGAGTAATCTAACACCTAACTCAGACTACTAGAACAGCTGAGTAATCTAACACCTGCCTCAGACCACTAGAACAGCTGAGTAATCTAACACCTGCCTCAGACCACTAGAACAGCTGAGGAATCTAACACCTGCCTCAGACCACTCGTAGAAGAGCTGAGTAATCTAACACCTGTCTCAGAACACTAGAACAGCTGAGTAATCTACCACCTGCATCAGACCACTAGAACAGCTGAGTAATCTAACACCTGCCTCAGACCACTAGAACAGCTGAGTAATCTAACACCTGCCTCAGACCACTAGAACAGCTGAGTAATCTACCACCTGCCTCAGACCACTAGAACAGCTGAGTAATCTAACACCTGCCTCAGACCACTAGAACAGCTGAGTAATCTAACACCTGCCTCAGACCACTAGAACAGCTGAGTAATCTACCACCTGCCTCAGACCACTAGAACAGCTGAGTAATCTACCACCTGCCTCAGACCACTAGAACAGCTGAGTAATCTAACACCTGCCTCAGACCACTAGAACAGCTGAGTAATCTAACACCTGCCTCAGACCACTAGAACAGCTGAGTAATCTAACACCTGCCTCAGACCACTAGAACAGCTGAGTAATCTAACACCTGCCTCAGACCACTAGAACAGCTGAGTAATCTAACACCTGCCTCAGACCACTAGAACAGCTGAGTAATCTAACACCTGCACCAGACCACTAGAACAGCTGAGTAATCTAACACCTGCCTCAGACCACTAGAACAGCTGAGTAATCTAACACCTGCCTCAGACCACTAGAACAGCTGAGTAATCTACCACCTGCCTCAGACCACTAGAACAGCTGAGTAATCTAACACCTGCCTCAGACCACTAGAACAGCTGAGTAATCTAACACCTGCCTCAGACCACTAGAACAGCTGAGTAATCTAACACCTGCCTCAGACCACTAGAACAGCTGAGTAATCTAACACCTGCCTCAGACCACTAGAACAGCTGAGTAATCTAACACCTGCCTCAGACCACTAGAACAGCTGAGTAATCTAACACCTGCCTCAGACCACTAGAACAGCTGAGTAATCTAACACCTGTCTCAGACCACTAGAACAGCTGAGTAATCTGACACCTGCCTCAGACCACTAGAACAGCTGAGTAATCTAACACCTGCCTCAGACCACTAGAACAGCTGAGTAATCTACCACCTGCCTCAGACCACTAGAACAGCTGAGTAATCTAACACCTGCCTCAGACCACTAGAACAGCTGAGTAATCTACCACCTGCCTCAGACCACTAGAACAGCTGAGTAATCTGACACCTGCCTCAGACCACTAGAACAGCTGAGTAATCTAACACCTGCCTCAGACCACTAGAACAGCTGAGTAATCTACCACCTGCCTCAGACCACTAGAACAGCTGAGTAATCTAACATCTGCCTCAGACCACTAGAACAGCTGAGTAATCTAACACCTGCCTCAGACCACTAGAACAGCTGAGTAATCTACCACCTGCCTCAGACCACTAGAACAGCTGAGTAATCTGACACCTGCCTCAGACCACTAGAACAGCTGAGTAATCTAACACCTGTCTCAGACCACTAGAACAGCTGAGTAATCTGACACCTGCCTCAGACCACTAGAACAGCTGAGTAATCTAACACCTGCCTCAGACCACTAGAACAGCTGAGTAATCTACCACCTGCCTCAGACCACTAGAACAGCTGAGTAATCTAACACCTGCCTCAGACCACTAGAACAGCTGAGTAATCTACCACCTGCCTCAGACCACTAGAACAGCTGAGTAATCTGACACCTGCCTCAGACCACTAGAACAGCTGAGTAATCTAACACCTGCCTCAGACCACTAGAACAGCTGAGTAATCTACCACCTGCCTCAGACCACTAGAACAGCTGAGTAATCTAACACCTGCCTCAGACCACTAGAACAGCTGAGTAATCTACCACCTGCCTCAGACCACTAGAACAGCTGAGTAATCTAACACCTGCCTCAGACCACTAGAACAGCTGAGTAATCTAACACCTGCCTCAGACCACTAGAACAGCTGAGTAATCTAACACCTGCCTCAGACCACTAGAACAGCTGAGTAATCTAACACCTGCCTCAGACCACTAGAACAGCTGAGTAATCTAACACCTGCCTCAGACCACTAGAACAGCTGAGTAATCTAACACCTGCCTCAGACCACTAGAACAGCTGAGTAATCTAACACCTGCCTCAGACCACTAGAACAGCTGAGTAATCTAACACCTGTCTCAGACCACTAGAACAGCTGAGTAATCTAACACCTGCCTCAGACCACTAGAACAGCTGAGTAATCTAACACCTGTCTCAGACCACTAGAACAGCTGAGTAATCTAACACCTGCCTCAGACCACTAGAACAGCTGAGTAATCTAACACCTGCCTCAGACCACTAGAACAGCTGAGTAATCTAACACCTGCCTCAGACCACTAGAACAGCTGAGTAATCTAACACCTGCCTCAGACCACTAGAACAGCTGAGTAATCTAACACCTCCCTCAGACCACTCGTAGAAGAGCTGAGTAATCTAACACCTGTCTCAGACCACTAGAACAGCTGAGTAATCTAACACCTGCCTCAGACCACTAGAACAGCTGAGTAATCTAACACCTGCCTCAGACCACTAGAACAGCTGAGTAATCTAACACCTAACTCAGACTACTAGAACAGCTGAGTAATCTAACACCTGCCTCAGACCACTAGAACAGCTGAGTAATCTAACACCTGCCTCAGACCACTAGAACAGCTGAGTAATCTAACACCTGCCTCAGACCACTAGAACAGCTGAGTAATCTAACACCTGTCTCAGAACACTAGAACAGCTGAGTAATCTAACACCTGCCTCAGACCACTAGAACAGCTGAGTAATCTAACACCTGCCTCAGACCACTAGAACAGCTGAGTAATCTAACACCTGCCTCAGACCACTAGAACAGCTGAGTAATCTAACACCTGCCTCAGACCACTCGTAGAAGAGCTGAGTAATCTAACACCTGTCTCAGAACACTAGAACAGCTGAGTAATCTAACACCTGCCTCAGACCACTAGAACAGCTGAGTAATCTAACACCTGCCTCAGACCACTAGAACAGCTGAGTAATCTAACACCTGCCTCAGACCACTAGAACAGCTGAGTAATCTAACACCTGCCTCAGACCACTAGAACAGCTGAGTAATCTAACACCTAACTCAGAACACTAGAACAGCTGAGTAATCTAACACCTGCCTCAGACCACTAGAACAGCTGAGTAATCTAACACCTGTCTCAGACCACTAGAACAGCTGAGTAATCTAACACCTGCCTCAGACCACTAGAACAGCTGAGTAATCTAACACCTGCCTCAGACCACTAGAACAGCTGAGTAATCTAACACCTGCCTCAGACAACTCGTAGAAGAGCTGAGTAATCTAACACCTGTCTCAGACCACTAGAACAGCTGAGTAATCTAACACCTGCCTCAGACCACTAGAACAGCTGAGTAATCTAACACCTGCCTCAGACCACTAGAACAGCTGAGTAATCTAACACCTAACTCTGACTACTAGAACAGCTGAGTAATCTAACACCTGCCTCAGACCACTAGAACAGCTGAGTAATCTAACACCTGCCTCAGACCACTAGAACAGCTGAGTAATCTAACACCTGCCTCAGACCACTAGAACAGCTGAGTAATCTAACACCTGTCTCAGACCACTAGAACAGCTGAGTAATCTAACACCTGCCTCAGACCACTAGAACAGCTGAGTAATCTAACACCTGCCTCAGACCACTAGAACAGCTGAGTAATCTAACACCTAACTCTGACTACTAGAACAGCTGAGTAATCTAACACCTGCCTCAGACCACTAGAACAGCTGAGTAATCTAACACCTGCCTCAGACCACTAGAACAGCTGAGTAATCTAACACCTGCCTCAGACCACTAGAACAGCTGAGTAATCTAACACCTGCCTCAGACCACTAGAACAGCTGAGTAATCTAACACCTGCCTCAGACCACTCGTAGAAGAGCTGAGTAATCTAACACCTGTCTCAGACCACTAGAACAGCTGAGTAATCTAACACCTGCCTCAGAACACTAGAACAGCTGAGTAATCTAACACCTGCCTCAGACCACTAGAACAGCTGAGTAATCTAACACCTGCCTCAGACCACTAGAACAGCTGAGTAATCTAACACCTGCCTCAGACCACTAGAACAGCTGAGTAATCTAACACCTGCCTCAGACCACTAGAACAGCTGAGTAATCTAACACCTGCCTCAGACAACTCGTAGAAGAGCTGAGTAATCTAACACCTGTCTCAGACCACTAGAACAGCTGAGTAATCTAACACCTGCCTCAGACCACTAGAACAGCTGAGTAATCTAACACCTGCCTCAGACCACTAGAACAGCTGAGTAATCTAACACCTAACTCTGACTACTAGAACAGCTGAGTAATCTAACACCTGCCTCAGACCACTAGAACAGCTGAGTAATCTAACACCTGCCTCAGACCACTAGAACAGCTGAGTAATCTAACACCTGCCTCAGACCACTAGAACAGCTGAGTAATCTAACACCTGCCTCAGACCACTAGAACAGCTGAGTAATCTAACACCTGCCTCAGACCACTAGAACAGCTGAGTAATCTAACACCTGCCTCAGACCACTAGAACAGCTGAGTAATCTAACACCTGCCTCAGACCACTAGAACAGCTGAGTAATCTAACACCTGCCTCAGACCACTCGAAGAACAGCTGAGTAATCTAACACCTGTCTCAGACCACTAGAACAGCTGAGTAATCTAACACCTGCCTCAGACCACTAGAACAGCTGAGTAATCTAACACCTGCCTCAGACCACTAGAACAGCTGAGTAATCTAACACCTACCTCAGACTACTAGAACAGCTGAGTAATCTAACACCTGCCTCAGACCACTAGAACAGCTGAGTAATCTAACACCTGCCTCAGACCACTAGAACAGCTGAGTAATCTAACACCTGCCTCAGACCACTAGAACAGCTGAGTAATCTAACACCTGCCTCAGACCACTAGAACAGCTGAGTAATCTAACACCTGCCTCAGACCACTAGAACAGCTGAGTAATCTAACACCTGCCTCAGACCACTAGAACAGCTGAGTAATCTAACACCTGCCTCAGACCACTAGAACAGCTGAGTAATCTAACACCTGCCTCAGACCACTAGAACAGCTGAGTAATCTAACACCTGCCTCAGACCACTCGTAGAAGAGCTGAGTAATCTAACACCTGTCTCAGACCACTAGAACAGCTGAGTAATCTAACACCTGCCTCAGACCACTAGAACAGCTGAGTAATCTAACACCTGCCTCAGACCACTAGAACAGCTGAGTAATCTAACACCTGCCTCAGACCACTAGAACAGCTGAGTAATCTAACACCTGCCTCAGACCACTAGAACAGCTGAGTAATCTAACACCTGCCTCAGACCACTAGAACAGCTGAGTAATCTAACACCTGACTCTGACTACTAGAACAGCTGAGTAATCTAACACCTGCCTCAGACCACTAGAACAGCTGAGTAATCTAACACCTGCCTCAGACCACTAGAACAGCTGAGTAATCTAACACCTGCCTCAGACCACTAGAACAGCTGAGTAATCTAACACCTGTCTCAGACCACTAGAACAGCTGAGTAATCTAACACCTGCCTCAGACCACTAGAACAGCTGAGTAATCTAACACCTGCCTCAGACCACTAGAACAGCTGAGTAATCTAACACCTGACTCAGACCACTAGAACAGCTGAGTAATCTAACACCTGCCTCAGACCACTAGAACAGCTGAGTAATCTAACACCTGCCTCAGACCACTAGAACAGCTGAGTAATCTAACACCTGCCTCAGACCACTAGAACAGCTGAGTAATCTAACACCTGCCTCAGACCACTAGAACAGCTGAGTAATCTAACACCTGCCTCAGACCACTCGTAGAAGAGCTGAGTAATCTAACACCTGTCTCAGACCACTAGAACAGCTGAGTAATCTAACACCTGCCTCAGACCACTAGAACAGCTGAGTAATCTAACACCTGTCTCAGACCACTAGAACAGCTGAGTAATCTAACACCTGCCTCAGACCACTAGAACAGCTGAGTAATCTAACACCTGCCTCAGACCACTAGAACAGCTGAGTAATCTAACACCTGCCTCAGACCACTAGAACAGCTGAGTAATCTAACACCTGCCTCAGACAACTCGTAGAAGAGCTGAGTAATCTAACACCTGTCTCAGACCACTAGAACAGCTGAGTAATCTAACACCTGCCTCAGACCACTAGAACAGCTGAGTAATCTAACACCTGCCTCAGACCACTAGAACAGCTGAGTAATCTAACACCTCACTCTGACCACTAGAACAGCTGAGTAATCTAACACCTGCCTCAGACCACTAGAACAGCTGAGTAATCTAACACCTGCCTCAGACCACTAGAACAGCTGAGTAATCTAACACCTGCCTCAGACCACTAGAACAGCTGAGTAATCTAACACCTGCCTCAGACCACTAGAACAGCTGAGTAATCTAACACCTGCCTCAGACCACTAGAACAGCTGAGTAATCTAACACCTGCCTCAGACCACTAGAACAGCTGAGTAATCTAACACCTGCCTCAGACCACTCGTAGAAGAGCTGAGTAATCTAACACCTGTCTCAGACCACTAGAACAGCTGAGTAATCTAACACCTGCCTCAGACCACTAGAACAGCTGAGTAATCTAACACCTGCCTCAGACCACTAGAACAGCTGAGTAATCTAACACCTAACTCAGACTACTAGAACAGCTGAGTAATCTAACACCTGCCTCAGACCACTAGAACAGCTGAGTAATCTAACACCTGCCTCAGACCACTAGAACAGCTGAGTAATCTAACACCTGCCTCAGACCACTAGAACAGCTGAGTAATCTAACACCTGCCTCAGACCACTAGAACAGCTGAGTAATCTAACACCTGCCTCAGACCACTAGAACAGCTGAGTAATCTACCACCTGCCTCAGACCACTAGAACAGCTGAGTAATCTAACACCTGCCTCAGACCACTAGAACAGCTGAGTAATCTAACACCTGCCTCAGACCACTAGAACAGCTGAGTAATCTAACACCTGCCTCAGACCACTCGTAGAAGAGCTGAGTAATCTAACACCTGTCTCAGAACACTAGAACAGCTGAGTAATCTAACACCTGCCTCAGACCACTAGAACAGCTGAGTAATCTAACACCTGCCTCAGACCACTAGAACAGCTGAGTAATCTAACACCTGCCTCAGACCACTAGAACAGCTGAGTAATCTAACACCTGCCTCAGACCACTAGAACAGCTGAGTAATCTAACACCTGACTCAGACCACTAGAACAGCTGAGTAATCTAACACCTGCCTCAGACCACTAGAACAGCTGAGTAATCTAACACCTGCCTCAGACCACTAGAACAGCTGAGTAATCTAACACCTGCCTCAGACCACTAGAACAGCTGAGTAATCTAACACCTGCCTCAGACAACTCGTAGAAGAGCTGAGTAATCTAACACCTGTCTCAGACCACTAGAACAGCTGAGTAATCTAACACCTGCCTCAGAACACTAGAACAGCTGAGTAATCTAACACCTGCCTCAGACCACTAGAACAGCTGAGTAATCTAACACCTACCTCAGACTACTAGAACAGCTGAGTAATCTAACACCTGCCTCAGACCACTAGAACAGCTGAGTAATCTAACACCTGCCTCAGACCACTAGAACAGCTGAGTAATCTAACACCTGCCTCAGACCACTAGAACAGCTGAGTAATCTAACACCTGCCTCAGACCACTAGAACAGCTGAGTAATCTAACACCTGCCTCAGACCACTAGAACAGCTGAGTAATCTAACACCTGCCTCAGACCACTAGAACAGCTGAGTAATCTAACACCTGCCTCAGACCACTAGAACAGCTGAGTAATCTAACACCTGCCTCAGACCACTCGTAGAAGAGCTGAGTAATCTAACACCTGTCTCAGAACACTAGAACAGCTGAGTAATCTAACACCTGCCTCAGACCACTAGAACAGCTGAGTAATCTAACACCTGCCTCAGACCACTAGAACAGCTGAGTAATCTAACACCTGCCTCAGACCACTAGAACAGCTGAGTAATCTAACACCTGCCTCAGACCACTAGAACAGCTGAGTAATCTAACACCTGACTCAGAACACTAGAACAGCTGAGTAATCTAACACCTGCCTCAGACCACTAGAACAGCTGAGTAATCTAACACCTGTCTCAGACCACTAGAACAGCTGAGTAATCTAACACCTGCCTCAGACCACTAGAACAGCTGAGTAATCTAACACCTGCCTCAGACCACTAGAACAGCTGAGTAATCTAACACCTGCCTCAGACAACTCGTAGAAGAGCTGAGTAATCTAACACCTGTCTCAGACCACTAGAACAGCTGAGTAATCTAACACCTGCCTCAGACCACTAGAACAGCTGAGTAATCTAACACCTGCCTCAGACCACTAGAACAGCTGAGTAATCTAACACCTGCCTCAGACCACTAGAACAGCTGAGTAATCTAACACCTGCCTCAGACCACTAGAACAGCTGAGTAATCTAACACCTGCCTCAGACCACTAGAACAGCTGAGTAATCTAACACCTGCCTCAGACCACTAGAACAGCTGAGTAATCTAACACCTGCCTCAGACCACTCGTAGAACAGCTGAGTAATCTAACACCTGTCTCAGACCACTAGAACAGCTGAGTAATCTAACACCTGCCTCAGACCACTAGAACAGCTGAGTAATCTAACACCTGCCTCAGACCACTAGAACAGCTGAGTAATCTAACACCTGCCTCAGACCACTAGAACAGCTGAGTAATCTAACACCTGCCTCAGACCACTAGAACAGCTGAGTAATCTAACACCTAACTCAGAACACTAGAACAGCTGAGTAATCTAACACCTGCCTCAGACCACTAGAACAGCTGAGTAATCTAACACCTGCCTCAGACCACTAGAACAGCTGAGTAATCTAACACCTGCCTCAGACCACTAGAACAGCTGAGTAATCTAACACCTGCCTCAGACCACTAGAACAGCTGAGTAATCTAACACCTGCCTCAGACCACTCGTAGAAGAGCTGAGTAATCTAACACCTGTCTCAGACCACTAGAACAGCTGAGTAATCTAACACCTGCCTCAGACCACTAGAACAGCTGAGTAATCTAACACCTGCCTCAGACCACTAGAACAGCTGAGTAATCTAACACCTGACTCAGACAACTAGAACAGCTGAGTAATCTAACACCTGCCTCAGACCACTAGAACAGCTGAGTAATCTAACACCTGCCTCAGACCACTAGAACAGCTGAGTAATCTAACACCTGCCTCAGACCACTAGAACAGCTGAGTAATCTAACACCTGCCTCAGACCACTAGAACAGCTGAGTAATCTAACACCTGCCTCAGACCACTAGAACAGCTGAGTAATCTAACACCTGCCTCAGACCACTAGAACAGCTGAGTAATCTAACACCTGCCTCAGACCACTAGAACAGCTGAGTAATCTAACACCTGCCTCAGACCACTAGAACAGCTGAGTAATCTAACACCTGCCTCAGACCACTAGAACAGCTGAGTAATCTAACACCTGCCTCAGACCACTAGAACAGCTGAGTAATCTAACACCTGCCTCAGACCACTAGAACAGCTGAGTAATCTAACACCTGCCTCAGACCACTAGAACAGCTGAGTAATCTAACACCTGCCTCAGACCACTAGAACAGCTGAGTAATCTAACACCTGCCTCAGACCACTAGAACAGCTGAGTAATCTAACACCTGCCTCAGACCACTAGAACAGCTGAGTAATCTAACACCTGCCTCAGACCACTAGAACAGCTGAGTAATCTAACACCTGCCTCAGACCACTAGAACAGCTGAGTAATCTAACACCTGCCTCAGACCACTAGAACAGCTGAGTAATCTAACACCTGCCTCAGACCACTCGTAGAAGAGCTGAGTAATCTAACACCTGCCTCAGACCACTAGAACAGCTGAGTAATCTAACACCTGCCTCAGACCACTAGAACAGCTGAGTAATCTAACACCTGCCTCAGACCACTAGAACAGCTGAGTAATCTAACACCTGCCTCAGACCACTAGAACAGCTGAGTAATCTAACACCTGCCTCAGACCACTAGAACAGCTGAGTAATCTAACACCTGCCTCAGACCACTAGAACAGCTGAGTAATCTAACACCTGCCTCAGACCACTAGAACAGCTGAGTAATCTAACACCTGCCTCAGACCACTAGAACAGCTGAGTAATCTAACACCTGCCTCAGACCACTAGAACAGCTGAGTAATCTAACACCTGCCTCAGACCACTAGAACAGCTGAGTAATCTAACACCTGCCTCAGACCACTAGAACAGCTGAGTAATCTAACACCTGCCTCAGACCACTAGAACAGCTGAGTAATCTAACACCTGCCTCAGACCACTCGTAGAACAGCTGAGTAATCTAACACCTGTCTCAGACCACTAGAACAGCTGAGTAATCTAACACCTGCCTCAGACCACTAGAACAGCTGAGTAATCTAACACCTGCCTCAGACCACTAGAACAGCTGAGTAATCTAACACCTGCCTCAGACCACTAGAACAGCTGAGTAATCTAACACCTGCCTCAGACCACTAGAACAGCTGAGTAATCTAACACCTGCCTCAGACCACTAGAACAGCTGAGTAATCTAACACCTGCCTCAGACCACTAGAACAGCTGAGTAATCTAACACCTGCCTCAGACCACTAGAACAGCTGAGTAATCTAACACCTGCCTCAGACCACTAGAACAGCTGAGTAATCTAACACCTGCCTCAGACCACTAGAACAGCTGAGTAATCTAACACCTGCCTCAGACCACTAGAACAGCTGAGTAATCTAACACCTGCCTCAGACCACTAGAACAGCTGAGTAATCTAACACCTGCCTCAGACCACTAGAACAGCTGAGTAATCTAACACCTGCCTCAGACCACTAGAACAGCTGAGTAATCTAACACCTGCCTCAGACCACTAGAACAGCTGAGTAATCTAACACCTGCCTCAGACCACTAGAACAGCTGAGTAATCTAACACCTGCCTCAGACCACTAGAACAGCTGAGTAATCTAACACCTGCCTCAGACCACTAGAACAGCTGAGTAATCTAACACCTGCCTCAGACCACTAGAACAGCTGAGTAATCTAACACCTGCCTCAGACCACTAGAACAGCTGAGTAATCTAACACCTGCCTCAGACCACTAGAACAGCTGAGTAATCTAACACCTGCCTCAGACCACTAGAACAGCTGAGTAATCTAACACCTGCCTCAGACCACTAGAACAGCTGAGTAATCTAACACCTGCCTCAGACCACTAGAACAGCTGAGTAATCTAACACCTGCCTCAGACCACTAGAACAGCTGAGTAATCTAACACCTGCCTCAGACCACTAGAACAGCTGAGTAATCTAACACCTGCCTCAGACCACTAGAACAGCTGAGTAATCTAACACCTGCCTCAGACCACTAGAACAGCTGAGTAATCTAACACCTGCCTCAGACCACTAGAACAGCTGAGTAATCTAACACCTGCCTCAGACCACTAGAACAGCTGAGTAATCTAACACCTGCCTCAGACCACTAGAACAGCTGAGTAATCTAACACCTGCCTCAGACCACCTAGAACAGCTGAGTAATCTAACACCTGTCTCAGACCACTAGAACAGCTGAGTAATCTAACACCTGCCTCAGACCACTAGAACAGCTGAGTAATCTAACACCTGCCTCAGACCACTAGAACAGCTGAGTAATCTAACACCTGCCTCAGACCACTAGAACAGCTGAGTAATCTAACACCTGCCTCAGACCACTAGAACAGCTGAGTAATCTAACACCTGCCTCAGACCACTAGAACAGCTGAGTAATCTAACACCTGCCTCAGACCACTAGAACAGCTGAGTAATCTAACACCTGCCTCAGACCACTAGAACAGCTGAGTAATCTAACACCTGCCTCAGACCACTAGAACAGCTGAGTAATCTAACACCTGCCTCAGACCACTAGAACAGCTGAGTAATCTAACACCTGCCTCAGACCACTAGAACAGCTGAGTAATCTAACACCTGCCTCAGACCACTAGAACAGCTGAGTAATCTAACACCTGCCTCAGACCACTCGAGAACAGCTGAGTAATCTAACACCTGTCTCAGACCACTAGAACAGCTGAGTAATCTAACACCTGCCTCAGACCACTAGAACAGCTGAGTAATCTAACACCTGCCTCAGACCACTAGAACAGCTGAGTAATCTAACACCTGCCTCAGACCACTAGAACAGCTGAGTAATCTAACACCTGCCTCAGACCACTAGAACAGCTGAGTAATCTAACACCTGCCTCAGACCACTAGAACAGCTGAGTAATCTAACACCTGCCTCAGACCACTAGAACAGCTGAGTAATCTAACACCTGCCTCAGACCACTAGAACAGCTGAGTAATCTAACACCTGCCTCAGACCACTAGAACAGCTGAGTAATCTAACACCTGCCTCAGACCACTAGAACAGCTGAGTAATCTAACACCTGCCTCAGACCACTAGAACAGCTGAGTAATCTAACACCTGCCTCAGACCACTAGAACAGCTGAGTAATCTAACACCTGCCTCAGACCACTAGAACAGCTGAGTAATCTAACACCTGCCTCAGACCACTAGAACAGCTGAGTAATCTAACACCTGCCTCAGACCACTAGAACAGCTGAGTAATCTAACACCTGCCTCAGACCACGTAGAACAGCTGAGTAATCTAACACCTGCCTCAGACCACTAGAACAGCTGAGTAATCTAACACCTGCCTCAGACCACTAGAACAGCTGAGTAATCTAACACCTGTCTCAGACCACTAGAACAGCTGAGTAATCTAACACCTGCCTCAGACCACTAGAACAGCTGAGTAATCTAACACCTGCCTCAGACCACTAGAACAGCTGAGTAATCTAACACCTGCCTCAGACCACTAGAACAGCTGAGTAATCTAACACCTGCCTCAGACCACTCGAGAACAGCTGAGTAATCTAACACCTGTCTCAGACCACTAGAACAGCTGAGTAATCTAACACCTGCCTCAGACCACTAGAACAGCTGAGTAATCTAACACCTGCCTCAGACCACTAGAACAGCTGAGTAATCTAACACCTGCCTCTGACCACTAGAACAGCTGAGTAATCTAACACCTGCCTCAGACCACTAGAACAGCTGAGTAATCTAACACCTGCCTCAGACCACTAGAACAGCTGAGTAATCTAACACCTGCCTCAGACCACTAGAACAGCTGAGTAATCTAACACCTGCCTCAGACCACTAGAACAGCTGAGTAATCTAACACCTGCCTCAGACCACTAGAACAGCTGAGTAATCTAACACCTGCCTCAGACCACTAGAACAGCTGAGTAATCTAACACCTGCCTCAGACCACTAGAACAGCTGAGTAATCTAACACCTGCCTCAGACCACTAGAACAGCTGAGTAATCTAACACCTGCCTCAGACCACTCGTAGAAGAGCTGAGTAATCTAACACCTGTCTCAGACCACTAGAACAGCTGAGTAATCTAACACCTGCCTCAGACCACTAGAACAGCTGAGTAATCTAACACCTGCCTCAGACCACTAGAACAGCTGAGTAATCTAACACCTACCTCAGACTACTAGAACAGCTGAGTAATCTAACACCTGCCTCAGACCACTAGAACAGCTGAGTAATCTAACACCTGCCTCAGACCACTAGAACAGCTGAGTAATCTAACACCTGCCTCAGACCACTAGAACAGCTGAGTAATCTAACACCTGCCTCAGACCACTAGAACAGCTGAGTAATCTAACACCTGCCTCAGACCACTAGAACAGCTGAGTAATCTAACACCTGCCTCAGACCACTAGAACAGCTGAGTAATCTAACACCTGCCTCAGACCACTAGAACAGCTGAGTAATCTAACACCTGCCTCAGACCACTAGAACAGCTGAGTAATCTAACACCTGCCTCAGACCACTCGTAGAAGAGCTGAGTAATCTAACACCTGTCTCAGACCACTAGAACAGCTGAGTAATCTAACACCTGCCTCAGACCACTAGAACAGCTGAGTAATCTAACACCTGCCTCAGACCACTAGAACAGCTGAGTAATCTAACACCTGCCTCAGACCACTAGAACAGCTGAGTAATCTAACACCTGCCTCAGACCACTAGAACAGCTGAGTAATCTAACACCTGCCTCAGACCACTAGAACAGCTGAGTAATCTAACACCTACCTCTGACCACTAGAACAGCTGAGTAATCTAACACCTGCCTCAGACCACTAGAACAGCTGAGTAATCTAACACCTGCCTCAGACCACTAGAACAGCTGAGTAATCTAACACCTGCCTCAGACCACTAGAACAGCTGAGTAATCTAACACCTGTCTCAGACCACTAGAACAGCTGAGTAATCTAACACCTGCCTCAGACCACTAGAACAGCTGAGTAATCTAACACCTGCCTCAGACCACTAGAACAGCTGAGTAATCTAACACCTGCCTCAGACTACTAGAACAGCTGAGTAATCTAACACCTGCCTCAGACCACTAGAACAGCTGAGTAATCTAACACCTGCCTCAGACCACTAGAACAGCTGAGTAATCTAACACCTGCCTCAGACCACTAGAACAGCTGAGTAATCTAACACCTGCCTCAGACCACTAGAACAGCTGAGTAATCTAACACCTGCCTCAGACCACTCGTAGAAGAGCTGAGTAATCTAACACCTGTCTCAGACCACTAGAACAGCTGAGTAATCTAACACCTGCCTCAGACCACTAGAACAGCTGAGTAATCTAACACCTGCCTCAGACCACTAGAACAGCTGAGTAATCTAACACCTGCCTCAGACCACTAGAACAGCTGAGTAATCTAACACCTGCCTCAGACCACTAGAACAGCTGAGTAATCTAACACCTGCCTCAGACCACTAGAACAGCTGAGTAATCTAACACCTGCCTCAGACAACTCGTAGAAGAGCTGAGTAATCTAACACCTGTCTCAGACCACTAGAACAGCTGAGTAATCTAACACCTGCCTCAGACCACTAGAACAGCTGAGTAATCTAACACCTGCCTCAGACCACTAGAACAGCTGAGTAATCTAACACCTAACTCTGACTACTAGAACAGCTGAGTAATCTAACACCTGCCTCAGACCACTAGAACAGCTGAGTAATCTAACACCTGCCTCAGACCACTAGAACAGCTGAGTAATCTAACACCTGCCTCAGACCACTAGAACAGCTGAGTAATCTAACACCTGCCTCAGACCACTAGAACAGCTGAGTAATCTAACACCTGCCTCAGACCACTAGAACAGCTGAGTAATCTAACACCTGCCTCAGACCACTAGAACAGCTGAGTAATCTAACACCTGCCTCAGACCACTAGAACAGCTGAGTAATCTAACACCTGCCTCAGACCACTAGAACAGCTGAGTAATCTAACACCTGCCTCAGACCACTCGTAGAAGAGCTGAGTAATCTAACACCTGTCTCAGACCACTAGAACAGCTGAGTAATCTAACACCTGCCTCAGACCACTAGAACAGCTGAGTAATCTAACACCTGCCTCAGACCACTAGAACAGCTGAGTAATCTAACACCTGACTCAGACAACTAGAACAGCTGAGTAATCTAACACCTGCCTCAGACCACTAGAACAGCTGAGTAATCTAACACCTGCCTCAGACCACTAGAACAGCTGAGTAATCTAACACCTGCCTCAGACCACTAGAACAGCTGAGTAATCTAACACCTGCCTCAGACCACTAGAACAGCTGAGTAATCTAACACCTGCCTCAGACCACTAGAACAGCTGAGTAATCTACCTCCTGCCTCAGACCACTAGAACAGCTGAGTAATCTAACACCTGCCTCAGACCACTAGAACAGCTGAGTAATCTAACACCTGCCTCAGACCACTAGAACAGCTGAGTAATCTAACACCTGCCTCAGACCACTCGTAGAAGAGCTGAGTAATCTAACACCTGTCTCAGACCACTAGAACAGCTGAGTAATCTAACACCTGCCTCAGACCACTAGAACAGCTGAGTAATCTAACACCTGCCTCAGACCACTAGAACAGCTGAGTAATCTAACACCTGCCTCAGACCACTAGAACAGCTGAGTAATCTAACACCTGCCTCAGACCACTAGAACAGCTGAGTAATCTAACACCTAACTCAGAACACTAGAACAGCTGAGTAATCTAACACCTGCCTCAGACCACTAGAACAGCTGAGTAATCTAACACCTGTCTCAGACCACTAGAACAGCTGAGTAATCTAACACCTGCCTCAGACCACTAGAACAGCTGAGTAATCTAACACCTGCCTCAGACAACTCGTAGAAGAGCTGAGTAATCTAACACCTGTATCAGACCACTAGAACAGCTGAGTAATCTAACACCTGCCTCAGAACACTAGAACAGCTGAGTAATCTAACACCTGCCTCAGACCACTAGAACAGCTGAGTAATCTAACACCTAACTCAGACTACTAGAACAGCTGAGTAATCTAACACCTGCCTCAGACCACTAGAACAGCTGAGTAATCTAACACCTGCCTCAGACCACTAGAACAGCTGAGTAATCTAACACCTGCCTCAGACCACTAGAACAGCTGAGTAATCTAACACCTGCCTCAGACCACTAGAACAGCTGAGTAATCTAACACCTGCCTCAGACCACTCGTAGAAGAGCTGAGTAATCTAACACCTGTCTCAGAACACTAGAACAGCTGAGTAATCTAACACCTGCCTCAGACCACTAGAACAGCTGAGTAATCTAACACCTGCCTCAGACCACTAGAACAGCTGAGTAATCTAACACCTGCCTCAGACCACTAGAACAGCTGAGTAATCTAACACCTAACTCAGAACACTAGAACAGCTGAGTAATCTAACACCTGCCTCAGACCACTAGAACAGCTGAGTAATCTAACACCTGTCTCAGACCACTAGAACAGCTGAGTCATCTAACACCTGCCTCAGACCACTAGAACAGCTGAGTAATCTAACACCTGCCTCAGACCACTAGAACAGCTGAGTAATCTAACACCTGCCTCAGACAACTCGTAGAAGAGCTGAGTAATCTAACACCTGTCTCAGACCACTAGAACAGCTGAGTAATCTAACACCTGCCTCAGACCACTAGAACAGCTGAGTAATCTAACACCTGCCTCAGACCACTAGAACAGCTGAGTAATCTAACACCTAACTCTGACTACTAGAACAGCTGAGTAATCTAACACCTGCCTCAGACCACTAGAACAGCTGAGTAATCTAACACCTGCCTCAGACCACTAGAACAGCTGAGTAATCTAACACCTGCCTCAGACCACTAGAACAGCTGAGTAATCTAACACCTGTCTCAGACCACTAGAACAGCTGAGTAATCTAACACCTGCCTCAGACCACTAGAACAGCTGAGTAATCTAACACCTGCCTCAGACCACTAGAACAGCTGAGTAATCTAACACCTGCCTCAGACAACTCGTAGAAGAGCTGAGTAATCTAACACCTGTCTCAGACCACTAGAACAGCTGAGTAATCTAACACCTGCCTCAGACCACTAGAACAGCTGAGTAATCTAACACCTGCCTCAGACCACTAGAACAGCTGAGTAATCTAACACCTAACTCTGACTACTAGAACAGCTGAGTAATCTAACACCTGCCTCAGACCACTAGAACAGCTGAGTAATCTAACACCTGCCTCAGACCACTCGTAGAACAGCTGAGTAATCTAACACCTGCCTCAGAACACTAGAACAGCTGAGTAATCTAACACCTGTCTCAGACCACTAGAACAGCTGCGTAATCTAACACCTGCCTCAGACCACTAGAACAGCTGAGTAATCTAACACCTGCCTCAGACCACTAGAACAGCTGAGTAATCTAACACCTGCCTCAGACCACTAGAACAGCTGAGTAATCTAACACCTGCCTCAGACAACTCGTAGAAGAGCTGAGTAATCTAACACCTGTCTCAGACCACTAGAACAGCTGAGTAATCTAACACCTGCCTCAGACCACTAGAACAGCTGAGTAATCTAACACCTGCCTCAGACCACTAGAACAGCTGAGTAATCTAACACCTAACTCTGACTACTAGAACAGCTGAGTAATCTAACACCTGCCTCAGACCACTAGAACAGCTGAGTAATCTAACACCTGCCTCAGACCACTAGAACAGCTGAGTAATCTAACACCTGCCTCAGACCACTAGAACAGCTGAGTAATCTAACACCTGCCTCAGACCACTAGAACAGCTGAGTAATCTAACACCTGCCTCAGACCACTAGAACAGCTGAGTAATCTTACACCTGCCTCAGACCACTAGAACAGCTGAGTAATCTAACACCTGCCTCAGACCACTAGAACAGCTGAGTAATCTAACACCTGCCTCAGACCACTAGAACAGCTGAGTAATCTAACACCTGCCTCAGACCACTAGAACAGCTGAGTAATCTAACACCTGCCTCAGACCACTAGAACAGCTGAGTAATCTAACACCTGCCTCAGACCACTCGTAGAAGAGCAGAGTAATCTAACACCTGTCTCAGACCACTAGAACAGCTGAGTAATCTAACACCTGCCTCAGAACACTAGAACAGCTGAGTAATCTAACACCTGCCTCAGACCACTAGAACAGCTGAGTAATCTAACACCTAACTCAGACTACTAGAACAGCTGAGTAATCTAACACCTGCCTCAGACCACTAGAACAGCTGAGTAATCTAACACCTGCCTCAGACCACTAGAACAGCTGAGTAATCTAACACCTGCCTCAGACCACTAGAACAGCTGAGTAATCTAACACCTGCCTCAGACCACTAGAACAGCTGAGTAATCTAACACCTGCCTCAGACCACTAGAACAGCTGAGTAATCTACCTCCTGCCTCAGACCACTAGAACAGCTGAGTAATCTAACACCTGCCTCAGACCACTAGAACAGCTGAGTAATCTAACACCTGCCTCAGACCACTAGAACAGCTGAGTAATCTAACACCTGCCTCAGACCACTCGTAGAAGAGCTGAGTAATCTAACACCTGTCTCAGAACACTAGAACAGCTGAGTAATCTAACACCTGCCTCAGACCACTAGAACAGCTGAGTAATCTAACACCTGCCTCAGACCACTAGAACAGCTGAGTAATCTAACACCTGCCTCAGACCACTAGAACAGCTGAGTAATCTAACACCTGCCTCAGACCACTAGAACAGCTGAGTAATCTAACACCTAACTCAGAACACTAGAACAGCTGAGTAATCTAACACCTGCCTCAGACCACTAGAACAGCTGAGTAATCTAACACCTGTATCAGACCACTAGAACAGCTGAGTAATCTAACACCTGCCTCAGACCACTAGAACAGCTGAGTAATCTAACACCTGCCTCAGACCACTAGAACAGCTGAGTAATCTAACACCTAACTCTGACTACTAGAACAGCTGAGTAATCTAACACCTGCCTCAGACCACTAGAACAGCTGAGTAATCTAACACCTGCCTCAGACCACTAGAACAGCTGAGTAATCTAACACCTGCCTCAGACCACTAGAACAGCTGAGTAATCTAACACCTGCCTCAGACCACTCGTAGAAGAGCTGAGTAATCTAACACCTGTCTCAGACCACTAGAACAGCTGAGTAATCTAACACCTGCCTCAGAACACTAGAACAGCTGAGTAATCTAACACCTGTCTCAGACCACTAGAACAGCTGAGTAATCTAACACCTGCCTCAGACCACTAGAACAGCTGAGTAATCTAACACCTGCCTCAGACCACTAGAACAGCTGAGTAATCTAACACCTGCCTCAGACCACTAGAACAGCTGAGTAATCTAACACCTGCCTCAGACAACTCGTAGAAGAGCTGAGTAATCTAACACCTGTCTCAGACCACTAGAACAGCTGAGTAATCTAACACCTGCCTCAGACCACTAGAACAGCTGAGTAATCTAACACCTGCCTCAGACCACTAGAACAGCTGAGTAATCTAACACCTAACTCTGACTACTAGAACAGCTGAGTAATCTAACACCTGCCTCAGACCACTAGAACAGCTGAGTAATCTAACACCTGCCTCAGACCACTAGAACAGCTGAGTAATCTAACACCTGCCTCAGACCACTAGAACAGCTGAGTAATCTAACACCTGCCTCAGACCACTCGTAGAAGAGCTGAGTAATCTAACACCTGTCTCAGACCACTAGAACAGCTGAGTAATCTAACACCTGCCTCAGAACACTAGAACAGCTGAGTAATCTAACACCTGTCTCAGACCACTAGAACAGCTGAGTAATCTAACACCTGCCTCAGACCACTAGAACAGCTGAGTAATCTAACACCTGCCTCAGACCACTAGAACAGCTGAGTAATCTAACACCTGCCTCAGACCACTAGAACAGCTGAGTAATCTAACACCTGCCTCAGACAACTCGTAGAAGAGCTGAGTAATCTAACACCTGTCTCAGACCACTAGAACAGCTGAGTAATCTAACACCTGCCTCAGACCACTAGAACAGCTGAGTAATCTAACACCTGCCTCAGACCACTAGAACAGCTGAGTAATCTAACACCTAACTCTGACTACTAGAACAGCTGAGTAATCTAACACCTGCCTCAGACCACTAGAACAGCTGAGTAATCTAACACCTGCCTCAGACCACTAGAACAGCTGAGTAATCTAACACCTGCCTCAGACCACTAGAACAGCTGAGTAATCTAACACCTGCCTCAGACCACTAGAACAGCTGAGTAATCTAACACCTGCCTCAGACCACTAGAACAGCTGAGTAATCTTACACCTGCCTCAGACCACTAGAACAGCTGAGTAATCTAACACCTGCCTCAGACCACTAGAACAGCTGAGTAATCTAACACCTGCCTCAGACCACTAGAACAGCTGAGTAATCTAACACCTGCCTCAGACCACTAGAACAGCTGAGTAATCTAACACCTGCCTCAGACCACTAGAACAGCTGAGTAATCTAACACCTGCCTCAGACCACTCGTAGAAGAGCTGAGTAATCTAACACCTGTCTCAGAACACTAGAACAGCTGAGTAATCTAACACCTGCCTCAGACCACTAGAACAGCTGAGTAATCTAACACCTGCCTCAGACCACTAGAACAGCTGAGTAATCTAACACCTGCCTCAGACCACTAGAACAGCTGAGTAATCTAACACCTAACTCAGAACACTAGAACAGCTGAGTAATCTAACACCTGCCTCAGACCACTAGAACAGCTGAGTAATCTAACACCTGTCTCAGACCACTAGAACAGCTGAGTAATCTAACACCTGCCTCAGACCACTAGAACAGCTGAGTAATCTAACACCTGCCTCAGACCACTAGAACAGCTGAGTAATCTAACACCTGCCTCAGACAACTCGTAGAAGAGCTGAGTAATCTAACACCTGTCTCAGACCACTAGAACAGCTGAGTAATCTAACACCTGCCTCAGACCACTAGAACAGCTGAGTAATCTAACACCTGCCTCAGACCACTAGAACAGCTGAGTAATCTAACACCTAACTCTGACTACTAGAACAGCTGAGTAATCTAACACCTGCCTCAGACCAATAGAACAGCTGAGTAATCTAACACCTGCCTCAGACCACTAGAACAGCTGAGTAATCTAACACCTGCCTCAGACCACTAGAACAGCTGAGTAATCTAACACCTGCCTCAGACCACTAGAACAGCTGAGTAATCTAACACCTGCCTCAGACCACTAGAACAGCTGAGTAATCTTACACCTGCCTCAGACCACTAGAACAGCTGAGTAATCTACCACCTGCCTCAGACCACTAGAACAGCTGAGTAATCTAACACCTGCCTCAGACCACTAGAACAGCTGAGTAATCTAACACCTGCCTCAGACCACTCGTAGAAGAGCTGAGTAATCTAACACCTGTCTCAGACCACTAGAACAGCTGAGTAATCTAACACCTGCCTCAGAACACTAGAACAGCTGAGTAATCTAACACCTGCCTCAGAGCACTAGAACAGCTGAGTAATCTAACACCTAACTCAGACTACTAGAACAGCTGAGTAATCTAACACCTGCCTCAGACCACTAGAACAGCTGAGTAATCTAACACCTGCCTCAGACCACTAGAACAGCTGAGTAATCTAACACCTGCCTCAGACCACTAGAACAGCTGAGTAATCTAACACCTGCCTCAGACCACTAGAACAGCTGAGTAATCTAACACCTGCCTCAGACCACCAGAACAGCTGAGTAATCTACCTCCTGCCTCAGACCACTAGAACAGCTGAGTAATCTAACACCTGCCTCAGACCACTAGAACAGCTGAGTAATCTAACACCTGCCTCAGACCACTAGAACAGCTGAGTAATCTAACACCTGCCTCAGACCACTAGAACAGCTGAGTAATCTAACACCTGCCTCAGACCACTAGAACAGCTGAGTAATCTAACACCTGCCTCAGACCACTCGTAGAAGAGCTGAGTAATCTAACACCTGTCTCAGAACACTAGAACAGCTGAGTAATCTAACACCTGCCTAAGACCACTAGAACAGCTGAGTAATCTAACACCTGCCTCAGAACACTAGAACAGCTGAGTAATCTAACACCTGCCTCAGACCACTAGAACAGCTGAGTAATCTAACACCTAACTCAGACTACTAGAACAGCTGAGTAATCTAACACCTGCCTCAGACCACTAGAACAGCTGAGTAATCTAACACCTGCCTCAGACCACTAGAACAGCTGAGTAATCTAACACCTGCCTCAGACCACTAGAACAGCTGAGTAATCTAACACCTGCCTCAGACCACTAGAACAGCTGAGGAATCTAACACCTGCCTCAGACCACTCGTAGAAGAGCTGAGTAATCTAACACCTGTCTCAGAACACTAGAACAGCTGAGTAATCTAACACCTGCCTCAGACCACTAGAACAGCTGAGTAATCTAACACCTGCCTCAGACCACTAGAACAGCTGAGTAATCTAACACCTGCCTCAGACCACTAGAACAGCTGAGTAATCTAACACCTGCCTCAGACCACTAGAACAGCTGAGTAATCTAACACCTGCCTCAGACCACTCGTAGAAGAGCTGAGTAATCTAACACCTGTCTCAGACCACTAGAACAGCTGAGTAATCTAACACCTGCCTCAGAACACTAGAACAGCTGAGTAATCTAACACCTGCCTCAGACAACTAGAACAGCTCAGTAATCTAACACCTAACTCAGACTACTAGAACAGCTGAGTAATCTAACACCTGCCTCAGACCACTAGATCAGCTGAGTAATCTAACACCTGCCTCAGACCACTAGAACAGCTGAGTAATCTAACACCTGCCTCAGACCACTAGAACAGCTGAGTAATCTAACACCTGCCTCAGACCACTAGAACAGCTGAGTAATCTAACACCTGCATCAGACCACTTGAACAGCTGAGTAATCTACCTCCTGCCTCAGACCACTAGAACAGCTGAGTAATCTAACACCTGCCTCAGACCACTAGAACAGCTGAGTAATCTAACACCTGCCTCAGACCACTAGAACAGCTGAGTAATCTAACACCTGCCTCAGACCACTCGTAGAAGAGCTGAGTAATCTAACACCTGTCTCAGACCACTAGAACAGCTGAGTAATCTAACACCTGCCTCAGACCACTAGAACAGCTGAGTAATCTAACACCTGCCTCAGACCACTAGAACAGCTGAGTAATCTAACACCTGCCTCAGACCACTAGAACAGCTGAGTAATCTAACACCTGCCTCAGACCACTAGAACAGCTGAGTAATCTAACACCTGCCTCAGACCACTAGAACAGCTGAGTAATCTAACACCTCCCTCAGACCACTCGTAGAAGAGCTGAGTAATCTAACACCTGTCTCAGACCACTAGAACAGCTGAGTAATCTAACACCTGCCTCAGACCACTAGAACAGCTGAGTAATCTAACACCTGCCTCAGACCACTAGAACAGCTGAGTAATCTAACACCTAACTCAGACCACTAGAACAGCTGAGTAATCTAACACCTGCCTCAGACCACTAGAACAGCTGAGTAATCTAACACCTGCCTCAGACCACTAGAACAGCTGAGTAATCTAACACCTGCCTCAGACCTCTCGTAGAACAGCTGAGTAATCTAACACCTGCCTCAGAACACTAGAACAGCTGAGTAATCTAACACCTGCCTCAGAACACTAGAACAGCTGAGTAATCTAACACCTGCCTCAGAACACTAGAACAGCTGAGTAATCTAACACCTGCCTCAGACCACTGGAACAGCTGAGTAATCTAACACCTGCCTCAGACCACTAGAACAGCTGAATAATCTAACACCTGCCTCAGACCACTAGAACAGCTGAGTAATCTAACACCTGCCTCAGACCACTAGAACAGCTGAGTAATCTAACACCTGCCTCAGACCACTAGAACAGCTTAGTAATCTAACACCTGCCTCAGACCACTAGAACAGCTGAGGAATCTAACACCTGCCTCAGACCACTCGTAGAAGAGCTGAGTAATCTAACACCTGTCTCAGAACACTAGAACAGCTGAGTAATCTACCACCTGCATCAGACCACTAGAACAGCTGAGTAATCTAACACCTGCCTCAGACCACTAGAACAGCTGAGTAATCTAACACCTGCCTCAAACCACTAGAAAAGCTGAGTAATCTACCACCTGCCTCAGACCACTAGAACAGCTGAGTAATCTAACACCTGCCTCAGACCACTAGAACAGCTGAGTAATCTAACACCTGCCTCAGACCACTAGAACAGCTGAGTAATCTACCACCTGTCTCAGACCACTAGAACAGCTGAGTAATCTACCACCTGCCTCAGACCACTAGAACAGCTGAGTAATCTAAAACCTGCCTCAGACCACTAGAACAGCTGAGTAATCTAACACCTGCCTCAGACCACTAGAACAGCTGAGTAATCTAACACCTGCCTCAGACCACTAGAACAGCTGAGTAATCTAACACCTGCCTCAAACCACTAGAACAGCTGAGTAATCTAACACCTGCCTCAGACCACTAGAACAGCTGAGTAATCTAACACCTGCCTCAGACCACTAGAACAGCTGAGTAATCTAACACCTGCCTCAGACCTCTCGTAGAACAGCTGAGTAATCTAACACCTGCCTCAGAACACTAGAACAGCTGAGTAATCTAACACCTGCCTCAGAACACTAGAACAGCTGAGTAATCTAACACCTGCCTCAGAACACTAGAACAGCTGAGTAATCTAACACCTGCCTCAGACCACTGGAACAGCTGAGTAATCTAACACCTGCCTCAGACCACTAGAACAGCTGAGTAATCTAACACCTGCCTCAGACCACTAGAACAGCTGAGTAATCTAACACCTGCCTCAGACCACTAGAACAGCTGAGTAATCTAACACCTGCCTCAGACCACTAGAACAGCTGAGTAATCTAACACCTGCCTCAGACCACTAGAACAGCTGAGGAATCTAACACCTGCCTCAGACCACTCGTAGAAGAGCTGAGTAATCTAACACCTGTCTCAGAACACTAGAACAGCTGAGTAATCTACCACCTGCATCAGACCACTAGAACAGCTGAGTAATCTAACACCTGCCTCAGACCACTAGAACAGCTGAGTAATCTAACAGCTGCCTCAAACCACTAGAACAGCTGAGTAATCTACCACCTGCCTCAGACCACTAGAACAGCTGAGTAATCTAACACCTGCCTCAGACCACTAGAACAGCTGAGTAATCTAACACCTGCCTCAGACCACTAGAACAGCTGAGTAATCTACCACCTGTCTCAGACCACTAGAACAGCTGAGTAATCTACCACCTGCCTCAGACCACTAGAACAGCTGAGTAATCTAAAACCTGCCTCAGACCACTAGAACAGCTGAGTAATCTAACACCTGCCTCAGACCACTAGAACAGCTGAGTAATCTAACACCTGCCTCAGACCACTAGAACAGCTGAGTAATCTAACACCTGCCTCAAACCACTAGAACAGCTGAGTAATCTAACACCTGCCTCAGACCACTAGAACAGCTGAGTAATCTAACACCTGCACCAGACCACTAGAACAGCTGGGTAATCTACCACCTGCCTCAGACCATTAGAACAGCTGAGTAATCTAACACCTGCCTCAGACCACTAGAACAGCTGAGTAATCTAACACCTGCCCCAGACCACTAGAACAGCTGAGTAATCTAACACCTGCCTCAGACCACTAGAACAGCTGAGTAATCTAACACCTGCCTCAGACCACTAGAACAGCTGAGTAATCTACCACCTGCCTCAGACCACTAGAACAGCTGAGTAATCTAACACCTGCCTCAGACCACTAGAACAGCTGAGTAATCTAAAACCTGCCTCAGACCACTAGAACAGCTGAGTAATCTAACACCTGCCTCAGACCACTAGAACAACTGAGTAATCTAACACCTGCCTCAGACCACTAGAACAGCTGAGTAATCTAACACCTGCCTCAGACCACTAGAACAGCTGAGTAATCTAACACCTGCCTCAGACCACTAGAACAGCTGAGTAATCTAACACCTGTCTCAGACCACTAGAACAGCTGAGTAATCTGACACCTGCCTCAGACCACTAGAACAGCTGAGTAATCTAACACCTGCCTCAGACCACTAGAACAGCTGAGTAATCTACCACCTGCCTCAGACCACTAGAACAGCTGAGTAATCTAACATCTGCCTCAGACCACTAGAACAGCTGAGTAATCTACCACCTGCCTCAGACCACTAGAACAGCTGAGTAATCTGACACCTGCCTCAGACCACTAGAACAGCTGAGTAATCTAACACCTTCCTCAGACCACTAGAACAGCTGAGTAATCTACCACCTGCCTCAGACCACTAGAACAGCTGAGTAATCTAACATCTGCCTCAGACCACTAGAACAGCTGAGTAATCTACCACCTGCCTCAAACCACTAGAACAGCTGAGTAATCTAACACCTGCCTCAAACCACTAGAACAGCTGAGTAATCTAACACCTGCCTCAGACCACTAGAACAGCTGAGTAATCTAACACCTGCCTCAAACCACTAGAACAGCTGAGTAATCTAACACCTGCCTCAGACCACTAGAACAGCTGAGTAATCTAACACCTGCCTCAAACCACTAGAACAGCTGAGTAATCTAACACCTGCCTCAGACCACTAGAACAGCTGAGTAATCTAACACCTGCCTCAGACCACTAGAACAGCTGAGTAATCTAACACCTGTCTCAGACCACTAGAACAGCTGAGTAATCTAACACCTGCCTCAGACCACTAGAACAGCTGAGTAATCTAACACCTGTCTCAGACCACTAGAACAGCTGAGTAATCTAACACCTGCCTCAGACCACTAGAACAGCTGAGTAATCTAACACCTGCCTCAGACCACTAGAACAGCTGAGTAATCTAACACCTGCTTCAGACCACTAGAACAGCTGAGTAAACTAACACCTGCCTCAGACCACTAGAACAGCTGAGTAATCTACCACCTGCCTCAGACCACTAGAACAGCTGAGTAATCTAACACCTGTCTCAGACCACTAGAACAGCTGAGTAATCTAACACCTGCCTCAGACCACTAGAACAGCTGAGTAATCTAACACCTGTCTCAGACCACTAGAACAGCTGAGTAATCTAACACCTGCCTCAGACCACTAGAACAGCTGAGTAATCTACCACCTGCCTCAGACCACTAGAACAGCTGGGTAATCTAACACCTGCCTCAGACCACTAGAACAGCTGAGTAATCTACCTCCTGCCTCACACCACTAGAACAGCTGAGTAATCTAACACCTGCCTCAGACAACTAGAACAGCTGAGTAATCTACCACCTGCCTCAGACCACTAGAACAGCTGAGTAATCTAACACCTGCCTCAGACCACTAGAACAGCTGAGTAATCTAACACCTGCCTCAGACCACTAGAACAGCTGAGTAATCTAACACCTGCCTCAGACCACTAGAACAGCTGAGTAATCTAACACCTGTCTCAGACCACTAGAACAGCTGAGTAATCTACCACCTGCCTCAGACCACTAGAACAGCTGAGTAATCTAACACCTGCCTCAGACCACTAGAACAGCTGAGTAATCTACCACCTGTCTCAGACCACTAGAACACCTGAGTGAGTCGTTAGATCGTTTTTTGCCTTCTCGCATTACTTTATACAAAGCAGATCTTTGATAAACATAGAATCACATGGATTATCAGTCTCTCTGTGACTGCAGATGAATTCAGAACAAAGTTGACTACAAATATAAAGTTGACAATGTTTTTGCAATTGATAGAATCAAGGGACTTCGACAAATTTGCTTCCAATGAAAACCAAGATGACTGCATTAAAATATAAACAGTAGGCTATAGGACTATTTCAATCATATTGAAATATATACAGTAATCCCTCGTTTATCGCGGGGGTTACGTTCCGAAAATGACCCGCGATAAGTGAAATCCGCGAAATAGAAAACTTTTTTTTTTTTTACAATTAGCAACTATTACATGTATACAAATACAGTGACTCACGTGTAGGCCGTTTCACTGCTCTTCAGACTGGGCCGCTGCATCCTGACTGCGCTCTGCAGTGTTCTCTTCTTCTGAAGCCCGCGGTGCAGGTGTGTTTGTTCGGGAGAAGAACATAGTGATAGGCAGCTGTTGTCGCTCTTTTTTCTTCTTTGCAAAAAGATCCTTGTACACCGACATGCCACCATCGATTACGTTGGAGAACTGTAATGAACGGCTCATCAAAGGGTCCCATTCCTCAGCTACTCGCTTAAGTTCAGTGGCCATTCGCACCATGGTTGCTAAGCGACCAAGCGTTAGTCCTTCCTTCCTTCCTGGCCAACTTAATGTAAATTTGCCAAGCTGTTTTATGTACGTACACATACCTGCACGAGACGACAAAATGATAGCACAATTCGTAGCATGTTTTGATACAAGAAGCGGGAGTGAGTTTTTAGCGAATCAGAATGCAGAGCACAATGCACCAAAAAAAAAAAAAAAATGCATTATGAAAATCCGCGAAATAGCGAATCCGCGATAAGTGAACCGCGAAGTGGCGAGGGATCACTGTATTCCATGTTCAATATATTGAGTTCTATTTTGCTACTGTTGTCACGCCCGAGCCGCCAGAGCCGCCAGCCAGTCAGGATCTGCCAGAGCAGCCAGCCAGCCAGGATCTGCCAGAGCCGCCAGTCAGTCAGGATCTGCCAGAGCCGCCAGTCAGTCAGGATCTGCCAGAGCCACCAGCCAGCCAGGATCTGCCAGAGCCGCCAGTCAGTCAGGATCTGCCAGAGCCGCCAGTCAGCCAGGATCTGCCAGAGCCACCAGTCAGCCAGGATATGCCAGAGCCACCAAAGCGGGCATTAACTATGGTGGAGTGGGGGCCACGTCCCGCACCCGAGCCGCCGCCGTAGGAAGGCCCACCCGGTCCCTCCCCTTTTGTGTCAGGTTTTGCGGCCGGAGTCCGCACCTTTGGGGGGGGGGGGGGTACTGTCACGCCCTGGCCTTAATTATCTTTGTTTTCTGTAATATTTTGGTTAGGTCAGGGTGTGACAGGGGGGATGTTTGTGTGTATTTGTCTCGTCTTGGGTGGTTGTATTGTATAGGGGGTTTTGTAGAGTTGATGGGGTTGTGTTCAGTGTAGGTGTTTAGGTATGTCTATGGTTGCCTGAGTGGTTCTCAATCAGATACAGCTGTCTTTCATTGTCTCTGATTGGGAGCCATATTTAAGGCAGCCATAGGCATTAGGCTATTGTGGGTAATTGTCTATGTCTATGTGTAAGTTGCCAGTGTCTGCACTTATTGTTTGAATAGCTTCACGGTCGTCTGTTTGTTGTTTTGTTTAGTTTGTTCGTTTCGTTTTCGTCTTCTCGTCAATAAAGAAGTATGTATTGTTATCACGCTGCGCCTTGGTCCACTCTTCCTCATCAAGACGATCGTGACAACTGTCTGTAATTTGTCTCAATACATTTCATGATGTGTATCCTAAGATGAACACAATGATGTGTCAAATCTGTGATTTAGTGCATTTTTATTGGGTAAGCATTAGGATAAGATACCTCAGTATTTGCTGCCATAGGCAATAATATTTCTCTAGGTGCTGATCTGTGGTCAGTATTGTGAAATAATTATAATGTTGAGGAAAGATTTGAATGGAGAAAACCGATCTGAGAGCAGCGCTCCCTTTCTTTCCATCCTGTCAGTATTGATACATGATCCACCAGACGTGATACCTTGTAGTGCTGCTGATCCAGTTTCTACTGGTCTGACTGAGGATATGAACTCTGACCTGTTCACCGGACCTGCTACTTTGTCCCGACCCTTCTGTTTTTGCCCCCCCTCCCCCCTTCTCTCTCCTTCTATCTCTACCTGCTGTCCCGACCTCTGAATTCTCGGCTATAAAAAGCCAACTGACATTTACTCCTAAAGTGTTGACCCTCTATAACCACAGTGATTATTATTTGACCCTGCCCTTTCCCAACAATGCAGTTAAAAAGGAAAATCAATGAGGTAAATAAAAGCATTTCAGTACCAGTCAAATAGTAACACAATAAAATAACAATAATGAGGCTATAAGGAGTACCAGTACTGAGTCAATGTGCAGGGGTACCAGGTAGTTGAGGGAATAATGAGGCTATAAGGAGTACCAGTACTGAGTCAATGTGCAGGGGTACCAGGTAGTTGAGGTAATAATGAGACTATAAGGAGTACCAGTACTGAGTCAATGTGCAGGGGTACCAGGTAGTTGAGGTAATAATGAGACTATAAGGAGTACCAGTACTGAGTCAATGTGCAGGGGTACCAGGTAGTTGAGGGAATAATGAGGCTATAAGGAGTACCAGTACTGAGTCAATGTGCAGGGGTACCAGGTAGTTGAGGTAATAATGAGGCTATAAGGAGTACCAGTACTGAGTCAATGTGCAGGGGTACCAGGTAGTTGAGGTAATAATGAGGCTATAAGGAGTACCAGTACTGAGTCAATGTGCAGGGGTACCAGGTAGTTGAGGGAATAATGAGGCTATAAGGAGTACCAGTACTGAGTCAATGTGCAGGGGTACCAGGTAGTTGAGGTAATAATGAGACTATAAGGAGTACCAGTACTGAGTCAATGTGCAGGGGTACCAGGTAGTTGAGGGAATAATGAGGCTATAAGGAGTACCAGTACTGAGTCAATGTGCAGGGGTACCAGGTAGTTGAGGTAATAATGAGGCTATAAGGAGTACCAGTACTGAGTCAATGTGCAGGGGTACCAGGTAGTTGAGGGAATAATGAGGCTATAAGGAGTACCAGTACTGAGTCAATGTGCAGGGTACCAGGTAGTTGAGGTAATATGTACATGTAGGTCGAGGTAAAAGTGGTTAGGCAATCAGGATAGAGATTACATCTCCTCATCCAGGGAGTGCACACACACACACACACACACACACACACACACACACACACACACACACACACACACACACACACACACACACACACACACACACACACACACACACACACACACACACACACACACACACACACACACACACACACACACACACAGGAAGGGAACGTTGTGTTTGTTTAATATTGTTTTAGGACTATAAAAATGGACAAAGGGATTAGCCTATGGATTATGAAAACAACAAAATACATGGGAAAGTGGGAAAGGAGAAATGACTAGAGACAGTGTTGTTTAACTCACTGACCATGACCCATGAGTTCTTCTTACCTTTGTTTAGTAGAAAAGTCTCCCTCTCTAAAGGATATAGGATGACCCATAGACCAGTCACTCTTCATGGACACACAGCTGGGTACAGGGGAGGCTGGTCTCTCCTGCTTGATTGGACTTCAACACAACAGAGACAAACATTACATCTCTCATCTACTCTGAGCTCAGATTCCAAAACGCTATATGTCACTTTTCAGAAATGTTCGTATTGTTCATAGAAATGATGAATGAGATGTTTTTTTCACTATCTAATCATTACATCATCACTATCTAATCATTACATCATTACATCATTACATCATCACTATCTAATCATTACATCATCACTATCTAATCATTACATCATCACTATCTAATCATTACATCATTACATCATTACATCATTACATCATTACATCATTACTATCTAATCATTACATCATCACTATCTAATCATTACATCATTACATCATTACATCATTACTATCTAATCATTACATCATTACTATCTAATCATTACATCATTACATCATTACATCATTACTATCTAATCATTACATCATTACTATCTAATCATTACATCATTACATCATTACATCATTACATCATTACATCATTACTATCTAATCATTACATCATTACTATCTAATCATTACATGTAGTCGTTCAATGACAGACTTTATGTCTTTCACTTGATGTTTAATTTCAGAGAGAAAAATAATCATGTTTATTTTGCCAAATGCTATATATCTGCCTCACTCTCAGAGAAATCAGTAGTTCTGCTAGGTTTTACACAGTAATAATATATATCTGCCTCACTCTCAGAGAAATCAGTAGTACTGCTAGGTTTTACACAGTAATAATATATATCTGCCTCACTCTCAGAGAAATCAGTAGTACTGCTAGGTTTTACACAGTAATAATATATATCTGCCTCACTCTCAGAGAAATCAGTAGTACTGCTAGGTTTTACACAGTAATA
Source organism: Salvelinus fontinalis (assembly GCF_029448725.1). Lineage (NCBI taxonomy): Eukaryota > Metazoa > Chordata > Actinopteri > Salmoniformes > Salmonidae > Salvelinus > Salvelinus fontinalis. The sequence goes on along the minus strand of NC_074666.1, from coordinate 97,183,655 downwards.
ATATATATCTGCCTCACTCTCAGAGAAATCAGTAGTTCTGCTAGGTTTTACACAGTAATAATATATATCTGCCTCACTCTCAGAGAAATCAGTAGTACTGCTAGGTTTTACACAGTAATAATATATATCTGCCTCACTCTCAGAGAAATCAGTAGTACTGCTAGGTTTTACACAGTAATAATATATATCTGCCTCACTCTCAGAGAAATCAGTAGTACTGCTAGGTTTTACACAGTAATAATATATATCTGCCTCACTCTCAGAGAAATCAGTAGTTCTGCTAGGTTTTACACAGTAATAATATATATCTGCCTCACTCTCAGAGAAATCAGTAGTACTGCTAGGTTTTACACAGTAATAATATATATCTGCCTCACTCTCAGAGAAATCAGTAGTTCTGCTAGGTTTTACACAGTAATAATATATATCTGCCTCACTCTCAGAGAAATCAGTAGTACTGCTAGGTTTTACACAGTAATAATATATATCTGCCTCACTCTCAGAGAAATCAGTAGTACTGCTAGGTTTTACACAGTAATAATATATATCTGCCTCACTCTCAGAGAAATCAGTAGTACTGCTAGGTTTTATACAGTAATTCTATATATCTGCCTCACTCTCAGAGAAATCAGTAGTACTGCTTGGTTTTACACAGTAATAATATATATCTGCCTCACTCTCAGAGAAATCAGTAGTACTGCTAGGTTTTACACAGTAATAATATATATCTGCCTCACTCTCAGAGAAATCAGTAGTTCTGCTAGGTTTTACACAGTAATAATATATATCTGCCTCACTCTCAGAGAAATCAGTAGTACTGCTAGGTTTTACACAGTAATAATATATATCTGCCTCACTCTCAGAGAAATCAGTAGTACTGCTAGGTTTTACACAGTAATAATATATATCTGCCTCACTCTCAGAGAAATCAGTAGTTCTGCTAGGTTTTACACAGTAATAATATATATCTGCCTCACTCTCAGAGAAATCAGTAGTTCTGCTAGGTTTTATACAGTAATAATATATATCTGCCTCACTCTCAAAGAAATCAGTAGTACTGCTAGGTTTTATACTGTAATAATATATATCTGCCTCACTCTCGGAGACATCAGTAGTACTGCTAGGTTTTACACAGTAATAATATATATCTGCCTCACTCTCAGAGAAATCAGTAGTACTGCTAGGTTTTATACAGTAATAATATATATCTGCCTCACTCAGAGAAATCAGTAGTACTGCTAGGTTTTATTCAGTAATAATATATATCTGTCTCACTCTCAGAGAATTCAGTAGTACTGCTAGGTTTTACACAGTAATAATATATATATCTAACTCACTCTCAGAGAAATCAGTAGTACTGCTAGGTTTTATACAGTAATAATATATATCTGCCTCACTCTCAGAGAAATCAGTAGTACTGCTAGGTTTTACACAGTAATAATATATATCTGTCTCACTCTCAGAGAAATCAGTAGTTCTGCTAGGTTTTACACAGTAATAATATATATCTGCCTCACTCTCAGAGAAATCAGTAGTACTGCTAGGTTTTACACAGTAATAATATATATCTGCCTCACTCTCAGAGAAATCAGTAGTTCTGCTAGGTTTTACACAGTAATAATATATATCTGCCTCACTCTCAGAGAAATCAGTAGTACTGCTAGGTTTTACACAGTAATAATATATATCTGCCTCACTCTCAGAGAAATCAGTAGTACTGCTAGGTTTTACACAGTAATAATATATATCTGCCTCACTCTCAGAGAAATCAGTAGTACTGCTAGGTTTTATACAGTAATTCTATATATCTGCCTCACTCTCAGAGAAATCAGTAGTACTGCTTGGTTTTACACAGTAATAATATATATCTGCCTCACTCTCAGAGAAATCAGTAGTACTGCTAGGTTTTACACAGTAATAATATATATCTGCCTCACTCTCAGAGAAATCAGTAGTTCTGCTAGGTTTTACACAGTAATAATATATATCTGCCTCACTCTCAGAGAAATCAGTAGTACTGCTAGGTTTTACACAGTAATAATATATATCTGCCTCACCCTCAGAGAAATCAGTAGTTCTGCTAGGTTTTACACAGTAATAATATATATCTGCCTCACTCTCAGAGAAATCAGTAGTTCTGCTAGGTTTTATACAGTAATAATATATATCTGCCTCACTCTCAAAGAAATCAGTAGTACTGCTAGGTTTTATACTGTAATAATATATATCTGCCTCACTCTCGGAGACATCAGTAGTACTGCTAGGTTTTACACAGTAATAATATATATCTGCCTCACTCTCAGAGAAATCAGTAGTACTGCTAGGTTTTATACAGTAATAATATATATCTGCCTCACTCAGAGAAATCAGTAGTACTGCTAGGTTTTATTCAGTAATAATATATATCTGTCTCACTCTCAGAGAATTCAGTAGTACTGCTAGGTTTTACACAGTAATAATATATATATCTAACTCACTCTCAGAGAAATCAGTAGTACTGCTAGGTTTTATACAGTAATAATATATATCTGCCTCACTCTCAGAGAAATCAGTAGTACTGCTAGGTTTTATTCAGTAATAATATATATCTGTCTCACTCTCAGAGAATTCAGTAGTACTGCTAGGTTTTACACAGTAATAATATATATATCTGCCTCATTCTCAGAGAAATCAGTACTGCTAGGTTTTATACATTAATAATATATATCTGCCTCACTCTCAGAGAAATCAGTAGTACTGCTAGGTTTTACACAGTAATAATATATATCTGCCTCACTCTCAGAGAAATCAGTAGTACTGCTAGGTTTTACACAGTAATAATATATATCTGCTTCACTCTCAGGGAAATCAGTAGTACTGCTAGGTATAACACAGTAATAATATATATCTGCCTCACTCTCAGAGAAATCAGTAGTACTGCTAGGTTTTACACAGTAATAATATATATCTGCCTCACTCAGAGAAATCAGTAGTACTGCTAGGTTTTACACAGTAATAATATATATCTGCCTCACTCTCAGAGAAATCAGTAGTACTGCTAGGTTTTACACAGTAATAATATATATCTGCCTCACTCTCAGAGAAATCAGTAGTACTGCTAGGTTTTATACAGTAATAATATATATATCTGCCTCACTCTCAGAGAAATCAGTAGTACTGCTAGGTTTTACACAGTAATAATATATATCTGCCTCACTCTCAGAGAAATCAGTAGTACTGCTAGGTTTTATACAGTAATACTATATATCTGCTTCACTCTCAGAGAAATCAGTAGTACTGCTAGGTTTTACACAGTAATAATATATATCTGCCTCACTCTCAGAGAAATCAGTAGTACTGCTAGGTTTTACACAGTAATAATATATATCTGCCTCACTCTCAGAGAAATCAGTAGTACTGCTAGGTTTTACACAGTAATAATATATATCTGCCTCACTCTCAGAGAAATCAGTAGTACTGCTAGGTTTTATACAGTAATAATATATATCTGCCTCACTCTCAGAGAAATCAGTAGTACTGCTAGGTTTTATACAGTAATACTATATATCTGCTTCACTCTCAGAGAAATCAGTAGTACTGCTAGGTTTTACACAGTAATAATATATATCTTCCTCACTCTCAGAGAAATCAGTAGTACTGCTAGGTTTTACACAGTAATAATATATATATATATCTGCCTCACTCTCAGAGAAATCAGTACTACTGGTTTTATACAGTCAAATGTGACCGACCGGCTCAATTCGGTCTCATGTAGCAATTTTTTTTTCACCTTTATTTAACCAGGTAGGCTAGTTCAGAACAAGTTCTCATTTACAACTGCGACCTGGCCAAGATAAAGCAAAGCAGTGCGACACAAACAACAACACAGAGTTACATATGGAATAAACAAACATACAGTCAATAACACAATAGAAAAGTCTATATACAGCGTGTGCTAATGGCGTGAGGAGGTAAGGCAATAAATAGGCCATGGTAGCGAAGTAATTTCAATTTAGCAAATTAACACTGGAGAGATAGATGTGCAGATGATGATGTGCAAGTAGAAATACTGATGTGCAAATAGAGCAAAAAGTAAATAAAAACAATATGGGGATGAGGTAGGTTGATTGGATGGGCTATTTACAGATGGGCTATGTACAGCTGCAGCGATCGCTAAGCTGCTCAGATAGCTGATTCTTAAAGTTAGTGAGGGAGATATAAGACTCCAACTTCAGTGATTTTTGCAATTCGTTCCAGTCATTGGCAGCAGAGAACTGGAAGGAAAGGCAGCCAAAGGAGGTGTTGGCTTTGGGGATGACCAGTGAAATAGACCTGTTGGAGCGCGTGCTACAGGTGGGTGTTGTTATGGTGACCAGTGAGCTGAGATAAGGCAGAGCTTTACGAAGCAAAGACTTATAGATGACCTGGAGCCAGTGGGTCTGGCGACGAATATGTAGCGAGGGCCAGCCAACGAGAGCATACAGGTCTCAGTGGTGGGTAGTATATGGGGCTGTGGTGACAAAAAGGATTGCACTGTGATAGACTGCGTCCATTTTGCTGAGTTGAGCGTTGGAGGCTATTTTGTAAATGACATGGCCGAAGTCGAGGATCGGTAGGATAGTCAGTTTTACAAGGGTATGTTTGGCAGCTTGAGTGAAGGAGGCTTTGTTGTGAAATAGGAAGCTGAATATAGATTTGATTTTGGATTGGAGATGCTTAATATGAGTCTGGAAGGAGAGTTTACTGTCTAGTCAGACACCTATTTGTAGTTGTCCACATATTCTAAGTCAAAACCGTCCAGAGTAGTGATGCTAGTAGGGCGGGCGGGTGCGGGCAGCGATCGGTTGAAAAGTATGCATTTGGTTTTACTAGCGTTTAAGAGCAATTGGAGGCCACGGAAGGAGAGTTGTATGGCATTGAAGCTCGTTTGGAGGTTTGTTAACACAGTGTCCAGAGAAAGGCCAGATGTATACAGAATGGTGTCGTCTGCGTAGAGGTGGATCAGGGAATCACCCGCAGCTGTCAGAGAAATCTGATATATACAGAGAAAAGAGTCGGCCCGAGAATTGAACCCTGTGGCACCCCCATAGAGACAGCCAGAGGTCCGGACAACAAGCCCTCCGATTTGACACACTGAACTCTATCAGAGAAGTAGTTGGTGAACCAGGCGAGGCAGTCATTTGAGAAACCAAAGCTGTTGAGTCTGCCGATAAGAATACTGTGATTGACAGAGACGAATGCCTTGGCCAGGTGGATGAAGACGGCTGCACAGTACTGTCTTTAATCGAAGGCGGTTATGATATCGTTTAGTACCGTGGCTGAGGTGCACCCGTGACCAGCTCGGAAACCGGATTGCGCAGCGGAGAAGGTATAGTTGAGGGATATTGGGAAAGTCATTCTTTACTTTTACTTTGGCAGATAATGCTTGATTCAGATTCATTGTTTGTTATGCTATAAATTGTTATTTTATGGTTGTAAGTGGTAAAATGAACTAGAATATGTTATGTTTTGCAATTCTGAGTAATTACTACTTTGGTAAGGAATTACACATTATTCAGTACTACTGCAGTTGCTACATAATTCCAATAGATGGCAGCATAAGACCACAAATGACATTTCAGAAGATTAGTTTAGTTTTCTCCCTGGATACACCACCACTCCCCCTCACAGGAAAACTCCTGTGTGCTTCTTTCTGTCCCTTTCCACACGGCTAACGCAAGAGGAAGGACTGAAAAAGCATTTAACAGATTACTGTGGAGTAATATAAAGATGATTCATGTTTATTATCATCTGTTTTTATGCTCATGTTTTGAAATTATACCTCATTAATTTTGTCACTCTGCCTTCTCCAGGGGCATGTTGAGGTAAATTTACTTACCGGGAGGGTTGAATTATGTAATTTATTGGAGGGCTGGAAGACGCACTCTTGTCTTTTCTATTCCGAGATTGTTTACTCACAATATCAGATATTAAGATGATTTTGTATGATGCATATATAGTAGGGTTGAGGTTCTGACTAGTGATTATTTACCCGGAGTTCAATACCTGCTATAGTCACTATTTTGTTGCTCTCCCAAAAGCAACACAGCCCTAATACGAGATGCATAACTAAAGTAATGAGTGACCATTTTAGAAAATCATGAGACATATAGTCTGTGGTTGCATGCTATTTTATGTCAATCATATTGCTGCTTGTAGCCTATAACTGATGCTTCGTGGTCTTATGCTGCCTTCTATTGGAAAAATTTAGCAATTAAAAGTTATTAATTCACGATTGGTGAGGCAGCTGATAAATAAAGTGTATTAACCTCATTAATTCCTTAGATCAGTCTCAAACCTGCCCCACCTATCCCACGCCAATTGATGAACTTTCATATAGATGTTACAAGGTCTCCCAGTTCAAACCACATTTGAAAAACATGTCTTGTTTATCAAGTGTTCTGCCTTGCAATAATAAATATAATAAAATAACAAAACAATAAAAGCAAAATGCTTAGACAGGTTTTAATTAACAAAATAATCAAAATGCTATTTAGTACTAAAATAGTTTCTAGAAGTGTTCTAGGCTACCCTACCCTGGAATTAGGGTTAAGGGTTAAGGGTTAAGGCTAAAATAGGTAATACATAGGGTTAGAGTTTCTGTAGAGCACTTTGTGACATCTGCTGATGTAAAAAGGGCTTTATAAATACATTTGATTGATTGTTTGGTTTAGGGTTTTTAAGGAAAAAAACATTATGGGTTTACGTCTCTCTTGCTCCTCCATGTGGCCTTCTGTGGGTACTACATAACTCATTTGTGACACTTGCTAGGCTCATAATCTGAGGTAGCAACTGCGTCAGATCTACAAATCAATGAGCTAGACCAATTGGTTTGCAACTCAGTGAAACTGTGCAGCATTCGCTCCAATCGATGCCTACAGACAAAGACTCGATGCATATCACATTACCCAGCAGCCATTCAGAAAACAATAAGTTGTCAAGAAAAGTGTTATTTCTTAATTAAAAAAGGTCTTCTGTCTGTTTAAATCAGCCACATCTTGAAAAAGAGGACAGGGACATGTGTTTTGTTTAGGTTGTACACCTTTTTCTGAAAACACATGTGGTTAACCATGACCAGAACATGCTTAACGGTTGATCTGTGCTAGTAGTGGTAGTAACCCTCCAATGCATTTAACATGTGGAAGAAACAACCAGGGAGCTCCATCGGTCCACAAGAAATGCAGGCAGCCGGTGATGATGTAGTGGTAGCTATGGTAACTAGGATGCTGCTGGTAGAGTAGCTAGCTAACTTACCGAGCTGTACCGACTAGCTAGCAGGTCATTCGTCTGTCCCTCGTCTCGATGATGAGTCCGGTGAACCACAAGCAAGGATAGAGAGTGAAAAGGATCTGGCTACACTCATACTGTCCCTGACCGTAAAGAAAAAAGCAAATTGAACACTGAACTTCGGTGTCTCAACACTGTAGTGAACTCCGTCGTTATTCCCCAAGATCACCTCAGCCAACTCTGCGTGTAACCGGACAATATGCTTGGCGCCACACCGAACGGGGACACGAACAGTTCTGTACGGGGACACGGACAGTTCTGTACGGGGATGCGGGCAGTTCCAGAACGCAGACATGAGCAGTGCAACACAATAAACTAAACCTAAATTTACAGTGGTTACATTAGTAATAATGTGTCCTATCTAGTGGCAGATATTTAGGACCTCATGAGCTGTAAGAGGTACCAGCAGGTATAATAACCTCATGGGCTGTAAGAGGTACCAGCAGGTATAATAACCTCATGGGCTGTAAGAGGTACCAGCAGGTATAATAACCTCATGGGCTGTAAGAGGTACCAGCAGGTATAAGGACCTCATGGGCTGTAAGAGGTACCAGCAGGTATAATAACCTCATGGGCTGTAAGAGGTACCAGCAGGTATAATAACCTCATGGGCTGTAAGAGGTACCAGCAGGTATAATAACCTCATGAGCTGTAAGAGGTACCAGCAGGTATAATAACCTCATGGGCTGTAAGAGGTACCCGCAGGTATAATAACCTCATGGGCTGTAAGAGGTACCAGCAGGTATAATAACCTCATGGGCTGTAAGAGGTACCAGCAGGTATAAGGACCTCATGGGCTGTAAGAGGTACCAGCAGGTATAATAACCTCATGGGCTGTAAGAGGTACCAGCAGGTATAATAACCTCATGGGCTGTAAGAGGTACCAGCAGGTATAATAACATCATGGGCTGTAAGAGGTACCAGCAGGTATAATAACCTCATGGGCTGTAAGAGGTTCCAGCAGGTATAATAACCTAATGAGCTGTAAGAGGTACCAGCAGGTATAATAACCTCATGGGCTGTAAGAGGTACCAGCAGGTATAATAACCTCATGGGCTGTAAGAGGTACCAGCAGGTATAATAACCTCATGAGCTGTAAGAGGTACCAGCAGGTATAATAAACTCATGGGCTGTAAGAGGTACCAGCAGGTATAATAAACTCATGGGCTGTAAGAGGTACCAGCAGGTATAATAACCTCATGAGCTGTAAGAGGTACCAGCAGGTATAATAACCTCATGGGCTGTAAGAGGTACCAGCAGGTATAATAACCTCATGAGCTGTAAGAGGTACCAGCAGGTATAATAACCTCATGGGCTGTAAGAGGTACCAGCAGGTATAATAACCTGATGGGCTGTAAGAGGTACCAGCAGGTATAATAACCTCATGGGCTGTAAGAGGTACCAGCAGGTATAATAACCTCATGAGCTGTAAGAGGTACCAGCAGGTATAATAACCTCATGAGCTGTAAGAGGTACCAGCAGGTATAATAACCTCATGGGCTGTAAGAGGTACCAGCAGGTATAATAACCTCATGAGCTGTAAGAGGTACCAGCAGGTATAATAACCTCATGGGCTGTAAGAGGTACCAGCAGGTATAATAACCTCATGGGCTGTAAGAGGTACCAGCAGGTATAATAACCTCATGGGCTGTAAGAGGTACCAGCAGGTATAATAACCTCATGGGCTGTAAGAGGTACCAGCAGGTATAATAACCTCATGGGCTGTAAGAGGTACCAGCAGGTATAAGGACCTCATGGGCTGTAAGAGGTACCAGCAGGTATAATAACCTCATGAGCTGTAAGAGGTACCAGCAGGTGTAATAACCTCATGGGCTGTAAGAGGTACCAGCAGGTATAATAACCTCATGAGCTGTAAGAGGTACCAGCAGGTATACTACCCTCATGGGCTGTAAGAGGTACCAGCAGGTATAATAACCTCATGGGCTGTAAGAGGTACCAGCAGGTATAATAACCTCATGGGCTGTAAGAGGTACCAGCAGGTATAAGGACCTCATGGGCTGTAAGAGGTACCAGCAGGTGTAATAACCTCATGGACTGTAAGAGGTACCAGCAGGTATAATAACATCATGGGCTGTAAGAGGTACCAGCAGGTATAATAACCTCATGAGCTGTAAGAGGTACCAGCAGGTATAATAACCTCATGAGCTGTAAGAGGTACCAGCAGGTATAATAACCTCATGGGCTGTAAGAGGTACCAGCAGGTATAATAACCTCATGGGCTGTAAGAGGTACCAGCAGGTATAATAACCTCATGGGCTGTAAGAGGTACCAGCAGGTATAATAACCTCATGGGCTGTAAGAGGTACCAGCAGGTATAATAACCTCATGGGCTGTAAGAGGTACCAGCAGGTATAATAACCTCATGGGCTGTAAGAGGTACCAGCAGGTATAATAACCTCATGAGCTGTAAGAGGTACCAGCAGGTATAATAACCTCATGGGCTGTAAGAGGTACCAGCAGGTATAATAACCTCATGGGCTGTAAGAGGTACCAGCAGGTATAATAACCTCATGGGCTGTAAGAGGTACCAGCAGGTATAAGGACCTCATGGGCTGTAAGAGGTACCAGCAGGTATAATAACCTCATGGGCTGTAAGAGGTACCAGCAGGTATAATAACCTCATGGGCTGTAAGAGGTACCAGCAGGTATAATAACCTCATGGGCTGTAAGAGGTACCAACAGGTATAATAACCTCATGGGCTGTAAGAGGTTCCAGCAGGTATAATAACCTAATGAGCTGTAAGAGGTACCAGCAGGTATAATAACCTCATGGGCTGTAAGAGGTACCAGCAGGTATAATAACCTCATGGGCTGTAAGAGGTACCAGCAGGTATAATAACCTCATGAGCTGTAAGAGGTACCAGCAGGTATAATAAACTCATGGGCTGTAAGAGGTACCAGCAGGTATAATAAACTCATGGGCTGTAAGAGGTACCAGCAGGTATAATAACCTCATGAGCTGTAAGAGGTACCAGCAGGTATAATAACCTCATGGGCTGTAAGAGGTACCAGCAGGTATAATAACCTCATGAGCTGTAAGAGGTACCAGCAGATATAATAACCTCATGGGCTGTAAGAGGTACCAGCAGGTATAATAACCTGATGGGCTGTAAGAGGTACCAGCAGGTATAATAACCTCATGGGCTGTAAGAGGTACCAGCAGGTATAATAACCTCATGAGCTGTAAGAGGTACCAGCAGGTATAATAACCTCATGGGCTGTAAGAGGTACCAGCAGGTATAATAACCTCATGGGCTGTAAGAGGTACCAGCAGGTATAATAACCTCATGGGCTGTAAGAGGTACCAGCAGGTATAATAACCTCATGGGCTGTAAGAGGTACCAGCAGGTATAATAACCTCATGAGCTGTAAGAGGTACCAGCAGGTATAATAACCTCATGGGCTGTAAGAGGTACCAGCAGGTATAATAACCTCATGGGCTGTAAGAGGTACCAGCAGGTATAATAACCTCATGGGCTGTAAGAGGTACCAGCAGGTATAAGGACCTCATGGGCTGTAAGAGGTACCAGCAGGTATAATAACCTCATGGGCTGTAAGAGGTACCAGCAGGTATAATAACCTCATGGGCTGTAAGAGGTACCAGCAGGTATAATAACCTCATGGGCTGTAAGAGGTACCAACAGGTATAATAACCTCATGGGCTGTAAGAGGTTCCAGCAGGTATAATAACCTAATGAGCTGTAAGAGGTACCAGCAGGTATAATAACCTCATGGGCTGTAAGAGGTACCAGCAGGTATAATAACCTCATGGGCTGTAAGAGGTACCAGCAGGTATAATAACCTCATGAGCTGTAAGAGGTACCAGCAGGTATAATAAACTCATGGGCTGTAAGAGGTACCAGCAGGTATAATAAACTCATGGGCTGTAAGAGGTACCAGCAGGTATAATAACCTCATGAGCTGTAAGAGGTACCAGCAGGTATAATAACCTCATGGGCTGTAAGAGGTACCAGCAGGTATAATAACCTCATGAGCTGTAAGAGGTACCAGCAGGTATAATAACCTCATGGGCTGTAAGAGGTACCAGCAGGTATAATAACCTGATGGGCTGTAAGAGGTACCAGCAGGTATAATAACCTCATGGGCTGTAAGAGGTACCAGCAGGTATAATAACCTCATGAGCTGTAAGAGGTACCAGCAGGTATAATAACCTCATGAGCTGTAAGAGGTACCAGCAGGTATAATAACCTCATGGGCTGTAAGAGGTACCAGCAGGTATAATAACCTCATGAGCTGTAAGAGGTACCAGCAGGTATAATAACCTCATGGGCTGTAAGAGGTACCAGCAGGTATAATAACCTCATGGGCTGTAAGAGGTACCAGCAGGTATAATAACCTCATGGGCTGTAAGAGGTACCAGCAGGTATAAGGACCTCATGGGCTGTAAGAGGTACCAGCAGGTATAAGGACCTCATGGGCTGTAAGAGGTACCAGCAGGTATAATAACCTCATGAGCTGTAAGAGGTACCAGCAGGTGTAATAACCTCATGGGCTGTAAGAGGTACCAGCAGGTATAATAACCTCATGAGCTGTAAGAGGTACCAGCAGGTATACTATCCTCATGGGCTGTAAGAGGTACCAGCAGGTATAATAACCTCATGGGCTGTAAGAGGTACCAGCAGGTATAATAACCTCATGGGCTGTAAGAGGTACCAGCAGGTATAAGGACCTCATGGGCTGTAAGAGGTACCAGCAGGTGTAATAACCTCATGGACTGTAAGAGGTACCAGCAGGTATAATAACATCATGGGCTGTAAGAGGTACCAGCAGGTATAATAACCTCATGAGCTGTAAGAGGTACCAGCAGGTATAATAACCTCATGAGCTGTAAGAGGTACCAGCAGGTATAATAACCTCATGGGCTGTAAGAGGTACCAGCAGGTATAATAACCTCATGGGCTGTAAGAGGTACCAGCAGGTATAATAACCTCATGGGCTGTAAGAGGTACCAGCAGGTATAATAACCTCATGGGCTGTAAGAGGTACCAGCAGGTATAATAACCTCATGGGCTGTAAGAGGTTCCAGCAGGTATAATAACCTAATGAGCTGTAAGAGGTACCAGCAGGTATAATAACCTCATGGGCTGTAAGAGGTACCAGCAGGTATAATAACCTCATGGGCTGTAAGAGGTACCAGCAGGTATAATAACCTCATGGGCTGTAAGAGGTACCAGCAGGTATAATAACCTCATCAGCTGTAAAAGGTACCAGCAGGTGTAATAACCTCATGAGCTGTAAGAGGTACCAGCAGGTATAATAACCTCATGGGCTGTAAGAGGTACCAGCAGGTATAATAACCTCATCAGCTGTAAGAGGTACCAGCAGGTATAATAACCTCATGGGCTGTAAGAGGTACCAGCAGGTATAATAACATCATGGGCTGTAAGAGGTACCAGCAGGTATAATAACCTCATGAGCTGTAAGAGGTACCAGCAGGTATAATAACCTCATGGGCTGTAAGAGGTACCAGCAGGTATAATAACCTCATGGGCTGTAAGAGGTACCAGCAGGTATAATAACCTCATGGGCTGTAAGAGGTACCAGCTGGTATAATAACCTCATGGGCTGTAAGAGGTACCAGCAGGTATAATAACCTCATGAGCTGTAAGAGGTACCAGCAGGTATAATAACCTCATGGGCTGTAAGAGGTACCAGCAGGTATAATAACCTCATGGGCTGTAAGAGGTACCAGCAGGTATAATAACCTCATGGGCTGTAAGAGGTACCAGCAGGTATAATAACCTCATGGGCTGTAAGAGGTACCAGCAGGTATAATAACCTCATGGGCTGTAAGAGGTACCAGCAGGTATAATAACCTCATGGGCTGTAAGAGGTACCAGCAGGTATAATAACCTCATCAGCTGTAAAAGGTACCAGCAGGTGTAATAACCTCATGAGCTGTAAGAGGTACCAGCAGGTATAATAACCTCATGGGCTGTAAGAGGTACCAGCAGGTATAATAACCTCATCAGCTGTAAGAGGTACCAGCAGGTATAATAACCTCATGGGCTGTAAGAGGTACCAGCAGGTATAATAACATCATGGGCTGTAAGAGGTACCAGCAGGTATAATAACCTCATGAGCTGTAAGAGGTACCAGCAGGTATAATAACCTCATGGGCTGTAAGAGGTACCCGCAGGTATAATAACCTCATGGGCTGTAAGAGGTACCAGCAGGTATAATAACCTCATGGGCTGTAAGAGGTACCAGCAGGTATAAGGACCTCATGAGCTGTAAGAGGTACCAGCAGGTATAATAAACTCAATAAAGCAGGTATAATAAACTCATGGGCTGTAACCTCATGGGCTGTAAGAGGTACCAGCAGGTATAATAACCTCATGAGCTGTAAGAGGTACCAGCAGGTATAATAACCTCATGGGCTGTAAGAGGTACCAGCAGGTATAATAACCTGATGGGCTGTAAGAGGTACCAGCAGGTATAATAACCTCATGGGCTGTAAGAGGTACCAGCAGGTATAATAACCTCATGAGCTGTAAGAGGTACCAGCAGGTATAATAACCTCATGAGCTGTAAGAGGTACCAGCAGGTATAATAACCTCATGGGCTGTAAGAGGTACCAGCAGGTATAATAACCTCATGAGCTGTAAGAGGTACCAGCAGGTATAATAACCTCATGGGCTGTAAGAGGTACCAGCAGGTATAATAACCTCATGGGCTGTAAGAGGTACCAGCAGGTATAATAACCTCATGGGCTGTAAGAGGTACCAGCAGGTATAATAACCTCATGGGCTGTAAGAGGTACCAGCAGGTATAATAACCTCATGGGCTGTAAGAGGTACCAGCAGGTATAAGGACCTCATGGGCTGTAAGAGGTACCAGCAGGTATAATAACCTCATGAGCTGTAAGAGGTACCAGCAGGTGTAATAACCTCATGGGCTGTAAGAGGTACCAGCAGGTATAATAACCTCATGAGCTGTAAGAGGTACCAGCAGGTATACTACCCTCATGGGCTGTAAGAGGTACCAGCAGGTATAATAACCTCATGGGCTGTAAGAGGTACCAGCAGGTATAATAACCTCATCAGCTGTAAGAGGTACCAGCAGGTATAATAACCTCATGGGCTGTAAGAGGTACCAGCAGGTATAATAACATCATGGGCTGTAAGAGGTACCAGCAGGTATAATAACCTCATGGGCTGTAAGAGGTACCAGCAGGTATAATAACCTCATGGGCTGTAAGAGGTACCAGCAGGTATAATAACCTCATGGGCTGTAAGAGGTACCAGCAGGTATAATAACCTCATCAGCTGTAAGAGGTACCAGCAGGTATAATAACCTCATGGGCTGTAAGAGGTACCAGCAGGTATAATAACCTCATCAGCTGTAAGAGGTACCAGCAGGTATAATAACCTCATGGGCTGTAAGAGGTACGAGCAGGTATAATAACATCATGGGCTGTAAGAGGTACCAGCAGGTATAATAACCTCATGGGCTGTAAGAATTACCAGCAGGTATAATAACCTCATGGGCTGTAAGAGGTACCAGCAGGTATAATAACCTCATCAGCTGTAAGAGGTACCAGCAGGTATAATAACCTCATGGGCTGTAAGAGGTACCATTAGGTATAATAACATCATGGGCTGTAAGAGGTACCAGCAGGTATAATAACCTCATGGGCTGTAAGAGGTACCAGCAGGTATAATAACCTCATGGGCTGTAAGAGGTACCAGCAGGTATAATAACCTCATGGGCTGTAAGAGGTACCAGCAGGTATAATAACCTCATGGGCTGTAAGAGGTACCAGCAGGTATAATAACATCATGGGCTGTAAGAGGTACCAGCAAGTATAATAACCTCATGGGCTGTAAGAGGTACCAGCAGGTATAATAACCTCATGGGCTGTAAGAGGTACCAGCAGGTATAATAACCTCATGGGCTGTAAGAGGTACCAGCAGGTATAATAACATCATGGGCTGTAAAAGGTACCAGCAGGTATAATAACCTCATGAGCTGTAAGAGGTACCAGCAGGTATAATAACCTCATGGGCTGTAAGAGGTACCAGCAGGTATAATAACCTCATGAGCTGTAAGAGGCACCAGCAGGTATAATAACCTCATGAGCTGTAAGAGGTACCAGCAGGTATAATAACCTCATGGGCTGTAAGAGGTACCAGCAGGTATAATAACCTCATGGGCTGTAAGAGGTACCAGCAGGTATAATAACCTCATGAGCTGTAAGAGGTACCAGCAGGTATAATAACCTCATCAGCTGTAAGAGGTACCAGCAGGTATAATAACCTCATGGGCTGTAAGAGGTACCAGCAGGTTTAATAACCTCATGGGCTGTAAGAGGTACCAGCAGGTATAATAACCTCATGGGCTGTAAGAGGTACCAGCAGGTATAATAACCTCATGAGCTGTAAGAGGTACCAGCAGGTATAATAACCTCATGGGCTGTAAGAGGTACCAGCAGGTATAATAACCTCATGGGCTGTAAGAGGTACCAGCAGGTATAATAACCTCATGGGCTGTAAGAGGTACCAGCAGGTATAATAACCTCATGGGCTGTAAGAGGTACCAGCAGGTATAATAACCTCATGGGCTGTAAGAGGTACCAGCAGGTATAATAACCTCATGGGCTGTAAGAGGTACCAGCAGGTTTAATAACCTCATGGGCTGTAAGAGGTACCAGCAGGTATAATAACCTCATGGGCTGTAAGAGGTACCAGCAGGTATAATAACCTCATGAGCTGTAAGAGGTACCAGCAGGTATAATAACCTCATGGGCTGTAAGAGGTACCAGCAGGTATAATAACCTCATGAGCTGTAAGAGGTACCAGCAGGTATAATAACCTCATCAGCTGTAAGAGGTACCAGCAGGTATAATAACCTCATGGGCTGTAAGAGGTACCAGCAGGTTTAATAACCTCATGGGCTGTAAGAGGTACCAGCAGGTATAATAACCTCATGGGCTGTAAGAGGTACCAGCAGGTATAATAACCTCATGAGCTGTAAGAGGTACCAGCAGGTATAATAACCTCATGGGCTGTAAGAGGTACCAGCAGGTATAATAACCTCATGGGCTGTAAGAGGTACCAGCAGGTATAATAACCTCATGGGCTGTAAGAGGTACCAGCAGGTATAATAACCTCATGGGCTGTAAGAGGTACCAGCAGGTATAATAACCTCATGGGCTGTAAGAGGTACCAGCAGGTATAAGGACCTCATGGGCTGTAAGAGGTACCAGCAGGTATAAGGACCTCATGGGCTGTAAGAGGTACCAGCAGGTATAATAACCTCATGAGCTGTAAGAGGTACCAGCAGGTGTAATAACCTCATGGGCTGTAAGAGGTACCAGCAGGTATAATAACCTCATGAGCTGTAAGAGGTACCAGCAGGTATACTACCCTCATGGGCTGTAAGAGGTACCAGCAGGTATAATAACCTCATGGGCTGTAAGAGGTACCAGCAGGTATAATAACCTCATGGGCTGTAAGAGGTACCAGCAGGTATAAGGACCTCATGGGCTGTAAGAGGTACCAGCAGGTGTAATAACCTCATGGACTGTAAGAGGTACCAGCAGGTATAATAACATCATGGGCTGTAAGAGGTACCAGCAGGTATAATAACCTCATGAGCTGTAAGAGGTACCAGCAGGTATAATAACCTCATGAGCTGTAAGAGGTACCAGCAGGTATAATAACCTCATGGGCTGTAAGAGGTACCAGCAGGTATAATAACCTCATGGGCTGTAAGAGGTACCAGCAGGTATAATAACCTCATGGGCTGTAAGAGGTACCAGCAGGTATAATAACCTCATGGGCTGTAAGAGGTACCAGCAGGTATAATAACCTCATGAGCTGTAAGAGGTACCAGCAGGTATAATAACCTCATGGGCTGTAAGAGGTACCAGCAGGTATAATAACCTCATGGGCTGTAAGAGGTACCAGCAGGTATAATAACCTCATGGGCTGTAAGAGGTACCAGCAGGTATAATAACCTCATGGGCTGTAAGAGGTACCAGCAGGTATAATAACCTCATGGGCTGTAAGAGGTACCATCAGGTATAATAACCTCATGGGCTGTAAGAGGTACCAGCAGGTATAATAACCTCATCAGCTGTAAAAGGTACCAGCAGGTGTAATAACCTCATGAGCTGTAAGAGGTACCAGCAGGTATAATAACCTCATGGGCTGTAAGAGGTACCAGCAGGTATAATAACCTCATCAGCTGTAAGAGGTACCAGCAGGTATAATAACCTCATGGGCTGTAAGAGGTACCAGCAGGTATAATAACATCATGGGCTGTAAGAGGTACCAGCAGGTATAATAACCTCATGGGCTGTAAGAGGTACCAGCAGGTATAATAACCTCATGGGCTGTAAGAGGTACCAGCAGGTATAATAACCTCATGGGCTGTAAGAGGTACCAGCAGGTATAATAACCTCATCAGCTGTAAGAGGTACCAGCAGGTATAATAACCTCATGGGCTGTAAGAGGTACCAGCAGGTATAATAACCTCATCAGATGTAAGAGGTACCAGCAGGTATAATAACCTCATGGGCTGTAAGAGGTACGAGCAGGTATAATAACATCATGGGCTGTAAGAGGTACCAGCAGGTATAATAACATCATGGGCTGTAAGAGGTACCAGCAGGTATAATAACCTCATCAGCTGTAAGAGGTACCAGCAGGTATAATAACCTCATGGGCTGTAAGAGGTACCAGCAGGTATAATAACATCATGGGCTGTAAGAGGTACCAGCAGGTATAATAACCTCATGGGCTGTAAGAGGTACCAGCAGGTATAATAACCTCATGGGCTGTAAGAGGTACCAGCAGGTATAATAACCTCATGGGCTGTAAGAGGTACCAGCAGGTATAATAACCTCATGGGCTGTAAGAGGTACCAGCAGGTATAATAACATCATGGGCTGTAAGAGGTACCAGCAAGTATAATAACCTCATGGGCTGTAAGAGGTACCAGCAGGTATAATAACCTCATGGGCTGTAAGAGGTACCAGCAGGTATAATAACCTCATGGGCTGTAAGAGGTACCAGCAGGTTTAATAACATCATGGGCTGTAAGAGGTACCAGCAGGTATAATAACGTCATGGGCTGTAAGAGGTACCAGCAGGTATAATAACCTCATGGGCTGTAAGAGGTACCAGCAGGTATAATAACCTCATCAGCTGTAAAAGGTACCAGCAGGTGTAATAACCTCATGAGCTGTAAGAGGTACCAGCAGGTATAATAACCTCATGGGCTGTAAGAGGTACCAGCAGGTATAATAACCTCATCAGCTGTAAGAGGTACCAGCAGGTATAATAACCTCATGGGCTGTAAGAGGTACCAGCAGGTATAATAACATCATGGGCTGTAAGAGGTACCAGCAGGTATAATAACCTCATGGGCTGTAAGAGGTACCAGCAGGTATAATAACCTCATGGGCTGTAAGAGGTACCAGCAGGTATAATAACCTCATGGGCTGTAAGAGGTACCAGCAGGTATAATAACCTCATCAGCTGTAAGAGGTACCAGCAGGTATAATAACCTCATGGGCTGTAAGAGGTACCAGCAGGTATAATAACCTCATCAGCTGTAAGAGGTACCAGCAGGTATAATAACCTCATGGGCTGTAAGAGGTACGAGCAGGTATAATAACATCATGGGCTGTAAGAGGTACCAGCAGGTATAATAACATCATGGGCTGTAAGAGGTACCAGCAGGTATAATAACCTCATGGGCTGTAAGAGGTACCAGCAGGTATAATAACCTCATCAGCTGTAAGAGGTACCAGCAGGTATAATAACCTCATGGGCTGTAAGAGGTACCAGCAGGTATAATAACATCATGGGCTGTAAGAGGTACCAGCAGGTATAATAACCTCATGGGCTGTAAGAGGTACCAGCAGGTATAATAACCTCATGGGCTGTAAGAGGTACCAGCAGGTATAATAACATCATGGGCTGTAAGAGGTACCAGCAGGTATAATAACCTCATGGGCTGTAAGAGGTACCAGCAGGTATAATAACCTCATGGGCTGTAAGAGGTACCAGCAGGTATAATAACCTCATGGGCTGTAAGAGGTACCAGCAGGTATAATAACCTCATCAGCTGTAAGAGGTACCAGCAGGTATAATAACCTCATGGGCTGTAAGAGGTACCAGCAGGTATAATAACCTCATCAGATGTAAGAGGTACCAGCAGGTATAATAACCTCATGGGCTGTAAGAGGTACGAGCAGGTATAATAACATCATGGGCTGTAAGAGGTACCAGCAGGTATAATAACATCATGGGCTGTAAGAGGTACCAGCAGGTATAATAACCTCATCAGCTGTAAGAGGTACCAGCAGGTATAATAACCTCATGGGCTGTAAGAGGTACCAGCAGGTATAATAACATCATGGGCTGTAAGAGGTACCAGCAGGTATAATAACCTCATGGGCTGTAAGAGGTACCAGCAGGTATAATAACCTCATGGGCTGTAAGAGGTACCAGCAGGTATAATAACCTCATGGGCTGTAAGAGGTACCAGCAGGTATAATAACCTCATGGGCTGTAAGAGGTACCAGCAGGTATAATAACATCATGGGCTGTAAGAGGTACCAGCAAGTATAATAACCTCATGGGCTGTAAGAGGTACCAGCAGGTATAATAACCTCATGGGCTGTAAGAGGTACCAGCAGGTATAATAACCTCATGGGCTGTAAGAGGTACCAGCAGGTTTAATAACATCATGGGCTGTAAGAGGTACCAGCAGGTATAATAACGTCATGGGCTGTAAGAGGTACCAGCAGGTATAATAACCTCATGGGCTGTAAGAGGTACCAGCAGGTATAATAACCTCATCAGCTGTAAAAGGTACCAGCAGGTGTAATAACCTCATGAGCTGTAAGAGGTACCAGCAGGTATAATAACCTCATGGGCTGTAAGAGGTACCAGCAGGTATAATAACCTCATCAGCTGTAAGAGGTACCAGCAGGTATAATAACCTCATGGGCTGTAAGAGGTACCAGCAGGTATAATAACATCATGGGCTGTAAGAGGTACCAGCAGGTATAATAACCTCATGGGCTGTAAGAGGTACCAGCAGGTATAATAACCTCATGGGCTGTAAGAGGTACCAGCAGGTATAATAACCTCATGGGCTGTAAGAGGTACCAGCAGGTATAATAACCTCATCAGCTGTAAGAGGTACCAGCAGGTATAATAACCTCATGGGCTGTAAGAGGTACCAGCAGGTATAATAACCTCATCAGCTGTAAGAGGTACCAGCAGGTATAATAACCTCATGGGCTGTAAGAGGTACGAGCAGGTATAATAACATCATGGGCTGTAAGAGGTACCAGCAGGTATAATAACATCATGGGCTGTAAGAGGTACCAGCAGGTATAATAACCTCATGGGCTGTAAGAGGTACCAGCAGGTATAATAACCTCATCAGCTGTAAGAGGTACCAGCAGGTATAATAACCTCATGGGCTGTAAGAGGTACCAGCAGGTATAATAACATCATGGGCTGTAAGAGGTACCAGCAGGTATAATAACCTCATGGGCTGTAAGAGGTACCAGCAGGTATAATAACCTCATGGGCTGTAAGAGGTACCAGCAGGTATAATAACCTCATGGGCTGTAAGAGGTACCAGCAGGTATAATAACCTCATGGGCTGTAAGAGGTACCAGCAGGTATAATAACCTCATGGGCTGTAAGAGGTACCAGCAGGTTTAATAACATCATGGGCTGTAAGAGGTACCAGCAGGTATAATAACCTCATGAGCTGTAAGAGGTACCAGCAGGTATAATAACCTCATGGGCTGTAAGAGGTACCAGCAGGTATAATAACCTCATGGGCTGTAAGAGGTACCAGCAGGTATAATAACCTCATGGGCTGTAAGAGGTACCAGCAGGTATAATAACCTCATGGGCTGTAAGAGGTACCAGCAGGTATAATAACCTCATGGGCTGTAAGAGGTACCAGCAGGTATAATAACCTCATCAGCTGTAAAAGGTACCAGCAGGTGTAATAACCTCATGAGCTGTAAGAGGTACCAGCAGGTATAATAACCTCATGGGCTGTAAGAGGTACCAGCAGGTATAATAACCTCATCAGCTGTAAGAGGTACCAGCAGGTATAATAACCTCATGGGCTGTAAGAGGTACCAGCAGGTATAATAACATCATGGGCTGTAAGAGGTACCAGCAGGTATAATAACCTCATGGGCTGTAAGAGGTACCAGCAGGTATAATAACCTCATGGGCTGTAAGAGGTACCAGCAGGTATAATAACCTCATGGGCTGTAAGAGGTACCAGCAGGTATAATAACCTCATCAGCTGTAAGAGGTACCAGCAGGTATAATAACCTCATGGGCTGTAAGAGGTACCAGCAGGTATAATAACCTCATCAGATGTAAGAGGTACCAGCAGGTATAATAACCTCATGGGCTGTAAGAGGTACGAGCAGGTATAATAACATCATGGGCTGTAAGAAGTACCAGCAGGTATAATAACATCATGGGCTGTAAGAGGTACCAGCAGGTATAATAACCTCATCAGCTGTAAGAGGTACCAGCAGGTATAATAACCTCATGGGCTGTAAGAGGTACCAGCAGGTATAATAACATCATGGGCTGTAAGAGGTACCAGCAGGTATAATAACCTCATGGGCTGTAAGAGGTACCAGCAGGTATAATAACCTCATGGGCTGTAAGAGGTACCAGCAGGTATAATAACCTCATGGGCTGTAAGAGGTACCAGCAGGTATAATAACCTCATGGGCTGTAAGAGGTACCAGCAGGTATAATAACATCATGGGCTGTAAGAGGTACCAGCAAGTATAATAACCTCATGGGCTGTAAGAGGTACCAGCAGGTATAATAACCTCATGGGCTGTAAGAGGTACCAGCAGGTATAATAACCTCATGGGCTGTAAGAGGTACCAGCAGGTTTAATAACATCATGGGCTGTAAGAGGTACCAGCAGGTATAATAACGTCATGGGCTGTAAGAGGTACCAGCAGGTATAATAACCTCATGGGCTGTAAGAGGTACCAGCAGGTATAATAACCTCATCAGCTGTAAAAGGTACCAGCAGGTGTAATAACCTCATGAGCTGTAAGAGGTACCAGCAGGTATAATAACCTCATGGGCTGTAAGAGGTACCAGCAGGTATAATAACCTCATCAGCTGTAAGAGGTACCAGCAGGTATAATAACCTCATGGGCTGTAAGAGGTACCAGCAGGTATAATAACATCATGGGCTGTAAGAGGTACCAGCAGGTATAATAACCTCATGGGCTGTAAGAGGTACCAGCAGGTATAATAACCTCATGGGCTGTAAGAGGTACCAGCAGGTATAATAACCTCATGGGCTGTAAGAGGTACCAGCAGGTATAATAACCTCATCAGCTGTAAGAGGTACCAGCAGGTATAATAACCTCATGGGCTGTAAGAGGTACCAGCAGGTATAATAACCTCATCAGCTGTAAGAGGTACCAGCAGGTATAATAACCTCATGGGCTGTAAGAGGTACGAGCAGGTATAATAACATCATGGGCTGTAAGAGGTACCAGCAGGTATAATAACATCATGGGCTGTAAGAGGTACCAGCAGGTATAATAACCTCATGGGCTGTAAGAGGTACCAGCAGGTATAATAACCTCATCAGCTGTAAGAGGTACCAGCAGGTATAATAACCTCATGGGCTGTAAGAGGTACCAGCAGGTATAATAACATCATGGGCTGTAAGAGGTACCAGCAGGTATAATAACCTCATGGGCTGTAAGAGGTACCAGCAGGTATAATAACCTCATGGGCTGTAAGAGGTACCAGCAGGTATAATAACCTCATGGGCTGTAAGAGGTACCAGCAGGTATAATAACCTCATGGGCTGTAAGAGGTACCAGCAGGTATAATAACCTCATGGGCTGTAAGAGGTACCAGCAGGTTTAATAACATCATGGGCTGTAAGAGGTACCAGCAGGTATAATAACCTCATGAGCTGTAAGAGGTACCAGCAGGTATAATAACCTCATGGGCTGTAAGAGGTACCAGCAGGTATAATAACCTCATGAGCTGTAAGAGGCACCAGCAGGTATAATAACCTCATGAGCTGTAAGAGGTACCAGCAGGTATAATAACCTCATGGGCTGTAAGAGGTACCAGCAGGTATAATAACCTCATGGGCTGTAAGAGGTACCAGCAGGTATAATAACCTCATGAGCTGTAAGAGGTACCAGCAGGTATAATAACCTCATCAGCTGTAAGAGGTACCAGCAGGTATAATAACCTCATGGGCTGTAAGAGGTACCAGCAGGTATAATAACCTCATGAGCTGTAAGAGGTACCAGCAGGTATAATAACCTCATCAGCTGTAAGAGGTACCAGCAGGTATACTAACCTCATGGGCTGTAAGAGGTACCAGCAGGTATAATAACCTCATGAGCTGTAAGAGGTACCAGCAGGTATAATAACCTCATGGGCTGTAAGAGGTACCAGCAGGTATAATAACCTCATGGGCTGTAAGAGGTACCAGCAGGTATAATAACCTCATGAGCTGTAAGAGGTACCAGCAGGTATAATAACCTCATGAGCTGTAAGAGGTACCAGCAGGTATAATAACCTCATGGGCTGTAAGAGGTACCAGCAGGTATAATAACTTCATGAGCTGTAAGAGGTACCAGCAGGTATAATAACCTCATGAGCTGTAAGAGGTACCAGCAGGTATAATAACCTCATGGGCTGTAAGAGGTACCAGCAGGTATAATAACCTCATCAGCTGTAAGAGGTACCAGCAGGTATAATAACCTCATGGGCTGTAAGAGGTACCAGCAGGTATAATAACCTCATGGGCTGTAAGAGGTACCAGCAGGTATAATAACCTCATGGGCTGTAAGAGGTACCAGCAGGTATAATAACCTCATGGGCTGTAAGAGGTACCAGCAGGAATAATAACCTCATGAGCTGTAAGAGGTACCAGCAGGTATAATAACCTCATGGGCTGTAAGAGGTACCAGCAGGTATAATAACCTCATCAGCTGTAAGAGGTACCAGCAGGTATAATAACCTCATGGGCTGTAAGAGGTACCAGCAGGTATAATAACCTCATGAGCTGTAAGAGGTACCAGCAGGTATAATAACATCATGGGCTGTAAGAGGTACCAGCAGGTATAATAACCTCATGAGCTGTAAGAGGTACCAGCAGGTATAATAACCTCATCAGCTGTAAGAGGTACCAGCAGGTATAATAACATCATGGGCTGTAAGAGGTACCAGCAGGTATAATAACCTCATGAGCTGTAAGAGGTACCAGCAGGTATAATAACCTCATGGGCTGTAAGAGGTACCAGCAGGTGTCTGGAGAATAGAAACATGCAGCCAGTCAGTCGTTCCTGTGCCAAATGTAATTGCTTTGGATCAGTGGCAACGTGTTATTCAAGGAAGGTTTTTAATTTTTGTAAATTTTATTTCACCTTTAACCAGGTAGGCTAGTTCAGAACAAGTTCTCATTTACAACTGCGACCTGGCCAATAATAAGGCAAAGCAGTTTGACACATACAACAACATAGAGTTATACATGGAGTAAACAAAAAACATACAGTCAATAATCCAGAAGAAAAAGTTGATATATAGTGTGTGCAAATGAGGTAAGATTAAGGAGGTAAGGCAATAAATAGGCCATAGTGGAGAAGTAATTATAATATACCAATTAAACACTGGAGGGATTGAAGTACAGAAGATGAATGTGCAAGTAGAGATATAGGGGTGCAAAGGAGCAAGATAAATAAATAAATACAGTATGGGGATGAGGTAGTTGGATGGGCTATTTACAGATGGGCTATGTACAGGTCGCAGTGATCTGCATCCAATTTGTTGAGTAGAGTGTTGGAGGCTATTTTGTAAATGACATCACCGAAGTTGAGGATCAGTAGGATGGTCAGTTTTACGAGGGTATGTTTGTTAGCATGAGTGAAGGATGCTTTGTTGTGAAATAGGAAGCCGATTCTAGATTTAACTTTGGATTGGAGATGCTTAACTTCTTATGGCTGCATCCCGCTACCGTTATCAATGACAACAGCCAGTGAAAGTGCAGGGCGCCAAATTCAAACAACAGAAATCTCATAATTAAAATTCCTCAAACATACATGTGTCTTATACCATTTTAAAGGTAATCTTGTTGGTAATCCCACCAAAGTGTCCGATTTCAAATATGCTTTTCAGCAAAAGCACTACAAACGATTATGTTAGGTCACCACCAAACCACAATAAGCACAGACATTTTTCCAGCGAAAGATAGCAGTCAGAAAAAGCAGAAATAGAGATAAAATGAATCACTAACCTTTGATTATCTTCATCAGATGACACTCATAGGACTTCATATTACACAATACATGCATGTTTTGTTTGATAAAGTTCATATTTATAACAAAAAATCTGAGTTTACATTGGCGCGTTACATTCACTAGTTCCAAAAACATCAAATGATTTTGCATAGCCACATTGTTTCAACAGAAATACTCATCATAAATGTAGATGATAATACAAGTTATACACATGGAATTATAGATATACCTCTCCTTAATGCAACCGCTGTGTCAGATTTCCAAAAAACTTCAAAGTTCAAAGCAAATCATGCAATAATCTGAGACGGAGCTCAGAACAATAGCCAAATTAGCCGCCATGTTGGGGTCAACAGAAACCAGAAAATACATGATAAATGTTTCCTTACCTTTGATGAACTTCCTCAGAATGCAGTCCTAGGAATCCCAGGTCCACAATAAATGCTTGATTTGTTCGATAATGTCCGTTATTTATGTCCAATTAGCTACTTTGGTTAGTGCGTTTGGTAAACAATTCCAAAGTCACAAAGCGCGTCCACTATAACGTGACGAAATGTCCAAAAGTTCCGTAACAGTCAGTAGAAACATGTCAAACGATGTACTGAATCAGTCTTTAGAATGTTGTTTATATACATCTTGAATAACGTTCCAACCGGAGAATTAGATTGACTTCAGATGAGCGGTGGAACGGAGGTCCTCCTCATGTGAACGCGCATGTGAAAGCATGGTCAGCTCGTGGCAGTGGTGACTAATTCCTGTCCCCTTCACATTAGAGTCATCAGACAAAGTTCTATGGACTGTTGACATCTAGTGGAAGCCGTGGGAAGTGAAAACTCATCAATATCTCGCTGTAATTTCAATGACAGCTTGGTTGAAAATCTGCCACCTCAGAAAAAATTCAAAAAGGATTCAAACTTCTCAGGTTTTTGCCTGCCATATGAGTTCTTTTATACTCACAGACATAATTCAAACAGTTTTAGAAACTTCAGAGTGTTTTCTATCCAATACGAATAATAATATGCATATATTAGCAACTGGGACTGAGGAGCAGGCAGTTTACTACGGGCACCTCTGTGCACCTTTCATCCAAGCTACTCAATACTGCCCCTGCAGCAATAAGAAGTTGTGAGTCTGGAAGGAGAGTTTACAGTCTAACCAGACACCTAGGTATTTGTAGTTGTCCACATATTCTAAGTCAGAACCTTCCAGAGTAGTGATGCTGGACGGCAGGCAGGTGCGGGCAGCGATCGGTTGAAGAGCATGCATTTAGTTTTACTTGCATTTAAGAGCAGTTGGAGGCAACAGAAGGAGAGTTGTATGGCATTAAAGCTCGTCTGGAGGTTTGTTAACTTCTCTGCGCTACGGATCCCTTTTACGGGATCACTTTCCTAAACAACTGCTAGAATTGCAGGGCGCCAAATGCAAAAATATTACAAAAAATATTTATACTCATGCAATCACAAGTGAAATATACCAAAACACAGTTTAGCTTGTTGTTAATCCACCTATCGTGTCAGATTTTGAAAATATATTTTACAGCGAAAGAAATCCAAGCTTTTGTGAGTGTAGCTTTCAATGCTACAACAGCTAGCCCCAAATTAGCAAGGTCACGAAAGTCAGAAAAGCAGTAAAATGAATCGCTTACCTTTGATAATCTCCGGATGTTTCCACTCACGAGACTCCCAGTTACACAACAAATATTATTTTTGTTCGATAAATATTACTTTTATCACAAAAAACCTCCATTTGGGTTGCGCGTTATGTTCAGAAAACCAAAGCCGTGTTCCGTTCGACAAATTCCAAAAAGTATCCGTAATGGTCGTAGAAACATGTCAAATGTTTTTTATAATCAATCCTCAGGTTGTTTTTAACAAACATAATCGATAATATTTCAACCGGACCATAACCTATTCATTAAGAGACAAAAGGAAAATGGGGTGTCCCTCTCTCGCACGCAGGAAACATTCAGAGGACACCGGACTACTTTTGAAAGATCGTTCATTTTTCAAAATAAAAGCCTGAAACTATGTCTAAAGCCTGGTCACAGCCTGAGGAAGCCATTGGAAAAGGAATCTGGTTGATACCCCTTTAAATGGAGGATAGACGGGACAGGAAACACAGATTAAAACATTTTCTCAGGTTTTCGCCTGCAGAATAAGTATTTAATATACTCACAGACAATATTTTGATAGTTTTGGAAACTTTGGAGTGTTTTCTATCCTATATTCTACGATCTGGGCCAGAGAAAAGGTCCATTTACGTTGGGCACGTTATTTAAAAAAAAAAAAACCTGACCCCTAGCGCTAAGAAGTTAACACAGTGTCCAAAGAAGGGCCAGAAGTTTACAGAATGGTGTCGTCTGCTTAGTGGTGGATCAGAGAATCACCTGCAGCAAGAGCGACATCATTGATGTATACAGGGAAGAGAGTCGGCCCGAGAATTGAACCCTGTGGCACCCCCATAGAGACTGCCAGAGGTCCAGACAACAGTTCCCCCCGATTTGACACACAGAACTCTATCAGAGAAGTAGTTGGTGAACCAGGCGAGGCAGTCATTTGAGAATCCAAGGCTGTATAGTCTCCCGATAAGAATGTGGTGATTGACAGTCGAAAGCCTTGGCCAGGTCGATGAATATGCACTGTAATGTCTCTTATCGATGGTTATGATATCATTTGGGACCTTGAGCGTGGCTGAGGTGCACCCATTGCATAGTGAAGTGGGATTCGGTGGGATTCGAAATATACGGTAATCTGTTTGTTAACTTGGCTCTCGAAGACCTTAGAAAGGCAGGGTAGGATAGATATAGGTCTGTAGCAGTTTGGGTCTAGAGTGTCTCCCCCTGTGATCGCGGCAGCTTTCCAATCTTTGGGGATCTCAGACGACACGAAAGAGAGGTTCAACAGGCTAGTAATAGGGGTTGCAACAATTTCGGCAGGTCATTTTAGAAAGAGAGGGTCCAGACTGTCTAGCCCGATTGATTTGTAGGGTTCCAGATTTTGCAGCTCTTTCAGAACATCAGCTATCTGCATTTGGGTGAAGGAGAAATGGGGGAGGCTTGTGTGAGTTGCTGTGGGGGGTGCCGGGCAAGTGACCGGGGTAGGGGTAGCCAGGTGGAAAGCATGGCTAGCCGAAGAAAATTGCTTATTGAATTTCTCAATTATAGTGGATTTATCGTGGTGACAGTGTTTCCTAGCCTCAGTGCAGTGGGCAGCTGGGAGGAGGTGCTCTTATTCTCCATGGACTTTACAATGTCCCAGAACTTTTTTGAGTTTGTGCTACAGAATGCAAATATCTGTTTAAAAAAGCTAGCCTTAGCTTTCCTAACTGCCTGTGTATATTGGTTCCTAACTTCCCTGAAAAGTTGCATATCACGTGGGCTATTCGATGCTAATGCAAGCCACAGGATGTTTTTGTGCTGGTCAAGGGCAGTCAGGTCTGGAATGAACCAAGGGCATTATCTGTTCCTGGTTCAACATTTTTTGAAAGGGGCATGCTTATTTAAGATGGTGAGGAAGGCGCTTTTAAAGAATAACCAGGCATCCTCTACTGGCAGGATGAGGTCAATATCATTCCAGGATACCCCGGCCAGGTCGATTAGAAAGGCCTGCTCGCTGAAGTATTTTAGGGAGCGTTTGACAGTGATGAGGGGTGGTCGTTTGACCGCAGACCCATTACGGATGCAGGCAATGAGGCAGTGATCGCTGAGATCTTGGTTGAAAACAGCAGAGGTGTATTTAGAGGGCAAGTTGTTTAGGATAATATCTATGAGGGTGCCGTGTTTACGGATTTGGTGTTGTACCTGGTAGGTTCATTGATAATTTGTGTGAGATTGAGGGCATCAAGTTTAGATTGTAGGATGGCCGGGGTGTTAATAATTAAGCATGTCCCAGTTTAGGTCACCTAGCAGCAAGAGCTCCGAAGATAGATGGGGGCAATCAATTCACATATGGTGTCCAGGGCACAGCTGGGGGCAGAGGGTGATCTACAGCATGCGGCAATGGTGAGAGACTTGTTTCTGGAAAGGTGGATTTTTAAAAGTAGAAGTTTGAATTGATTGTGTACAGACCTGGATAGTAAGACAGAGCTCTGCAGGCTATCTCTGCAGTAGATTGCAACTCTGCCCCCTTTGGCAGTTCTATCTTGGCGGAAAATGTTATAGTTATGGATGGAAATTTCAGGGGTTTTGGTGGTCTTCCTAAGCCAGGATTCAGACACGGCTAAGACATCTGGGTTGGCAGAGTGTGCTAAAACAGTGAATAAAACAAACTTAGGGAGGAGGCTTCTAATGTTAACATGCATGAAACCAAGGCTTTTACGCTTACAGAAGTCAACAAATGAGAGCACCTGGGGAATAGGAGTGGAGCTAGGCACTGCAGGGCCTGGATTAACCTCTACATCACCAGAGGAACAGAGGAGGAGTAGGATAATGGTACGGCTAAAGGCTATAAGAACTGGTCGTCTAGTACTTTCGGAACAGAGAATAAAAGGAACAGGGTTCTGGGCGCGATAGAAAAGATTCAAGGCATAATGTACATACAAACGTATGGTAGGATGTGAGTACATTGGGCGTAAACCTAGGCAGTGAGTGATGATGAGAGAGATATTGTCTCTAGAAACATTTAAACCAGGTGATGTCATCGCATATGTGGGAGGTGGAACTAAATATCTGGTTGAGACATATTGAGCAGGGCTAGACGCTCTACAGTGAAGTAAACCAATAATCACTAACCAGAACAGTGATGGACAAGGCATATTGACATTAGGGAGAGGCATGCGTAGCCGAGTGATCATAGGGGTCCAGTGAGTGGTTGGGCTGTCTGGAGACACGGCGATTCAGACAGATAGCAGGCCGGGGCTAGTACGCTAGCAGAAGGGCCTTAGAGGGACGTTGCGACTGAGGAAAGTCTGTTTTAGTCTCCTCGTGCGGTTCCGTCGATAGACCAGTCGTTATGGATTAGTAGGGTTCCGTGTAGCAGAGGGGTCCAGTCCAATTAGTAAATGGATCTATTCAGCTAGCAGTCCAATATGCTCTAGACAGCTAGCGGGCCGCGGCTAGCAGGCTAGCACATGGGCATTCCGGGGACGTCACGGAGTAGGAGCCAGTTGAGTAACTACCTCGAGCTTACGTCGGTATTCCAGTTGTGAAGGATCGGCGGGGTTCAGTAAAAGGGGTCCAGGCCAGTTGTCAAAATAGGTATTATAGCCCAGGAGTGGCTGATGGACCTCTTCAGCTAGCCGGGAGATGGGCCTAGCATGGGCTAGCTCCAGGCTAATTGGTGCTTACTTCGGGACTGAGACGTTAGCCTGGAGTATTCAATCGGATTGCAGCTAGCTAGCTGTGATGACCAAGGTGGAAAGGTTCAGAGCTTGCGGTAGGAATCCGGAGATGTGGAGAAAAAATAGGTCCCGTATGCTCTGGTTTGAAACGCGTTGTACAAACTGGCGAGAGCTTTCTGACCTAAAGGTTAGCTGATGACCGCTAGCAGTGGTTAGCTGACTACTAGCTAGTAGCTAGTTAGCTGGCTAGTTTCTGTTGGGGGATTTCTGTTCAGAGGTAAAGAAAAATACTTTAGAAAAAAGCTGATCCACACCACATTGGGTGAGGCGGGTTGCAGGAGAGTATTTTATAATATAAAAATAGATATGTGAAGAAAAATATTTAATAAGCTATATACATGGGACACGACAAGACGAAGGACAAAGACGTCTGAATGCCATCTTGTATCAACCGCAGAGCCCTACCTGTTTTGATTTTTTGTTGTTAACCAATTTGCATGTTATTTTGGCATTAATACGTGTCATGTATTCGTTTGCAAACAATGTAAAAACAAATTATAATAAAGCCGTAGACAAACATGGTCTCTTTTTTGTTTTCTTGAGTAAAGCAGCTCCAACATGCAGGTGTTTCAGCCCAGCTCAGTGCTTTCTGTGGTGGAGGGGGAAGGCAGATGGAAATACTGAGTGTAGGGGTTGGTAATGTTCTGTAGTTGCGACTTGATTGGCTCAGTGTTCTGTCACTCATGGAGACACTACGTCACCGCAAAATCAACAGGGAAAGCTTGAACATTCAAGCCCATTGGGTGCTGCCATAGAGTTACATTAGAAGTGTCCATCCAAATGGCTCAAGGTCATTGGCCACAGATAAAATGAACATCACGTTATATCTACAGTAGCTTTGATTGGACTGATCATGTCAACATCATACGTTCAAAATCTTAGCTAGCAATGAGTGGTTTGGAAGGAATCAGTGGCTAACTGCAAGCATTGCAAAGCATCACTAGCCTGCTATTCAGTGGAGAGGGTGTGTGGTCCAATTCTGGGAAAACCAGAGAATGACAGACTTTGATGACAAAATGTACCTACATGAAACACATCCCTTATTTTAATTGTTTCTACCATCTTTTGCACCAAGTACACCAAGTATTGGGAAAAACTGAAAGAAATCCTGAAAAAGCACCGGCATATTCTGCAATCAGACAAAACAACCGCACACCTCTTCAAGGAACCCCCACTGGTGGTCTATAAGCATGGTCGCAATATAGGAGATATCTTGGTGAGATCTGACCTGCCCCCTGAGCCACTCAGACACTATAGGAGATATCTTGGTGAGATCTGACCCGCCCCCTGAGCCACTCAGACACTATAGGAGATATCTTGGTGAGATCTGACCTGCCCCCTGAGCCACTCAGACACTCTTGGAGATATCTTGGTGAGATCTGACCTGCCCCCTGAGCCCACTCAGACACTATAGGAGATAGTTTGGTGAGATCTGACCTGCCCCCTGAGCCCACTCAGACACTATAGGAGATATCTTGGTGAGATCTGACCTGCCCCCTGAGCCACTCAGACACTATAGGAGATAGTTTGGTGAGATCTGACCTGCCCCCTGAGCCACTCAGACACTATAGGAGATAGTTTGGTGAGATCTGACCTGCCCCCTGAGCCACTCAGACACTATAGGAGATAGTTTGGTGAGATCTGACCTGCCCCCTGAGCCACTCAGACACTATAGGAGATAGTTTGGTGAGATCTGACCTGCCCCCTGAGCCACTCAGACACATAGGAGATAGTTTGGTGAGATCTGACTTGCCCCCTGAGCCCACTCAGACACTATAGGAGATATCTTGGTGAGATCTGACCTGCCCCCTGAGCCACTCAGACACTATAGGAGATAGTTTATTGAGATCTGACCTGCCCCCTGAGCCCACTCAGACACTATAGGAGATAGTTTGGTGAGATCTGACCTGCCCCCTGAGCCCACTCAGACACTATAGGAGATAGTTTGGTGAGATCTGACCTGCCCCCTGAGCCACTCAGACACTATAGGAGATAGTTTGGTGAGATCTGACCTGCCCCCTGAGCCCACTCAGACACTATAGGAGATAGTTTGGTGAGATCTGACCTGCCCCCTGAGCCACTCAGACACTATAGGAGATAGTTTGGTGAGATCTGGCCTGCCCCCTGATCCACTCAGACACTCTTGACACCCATTCCAAATGGGAACTACAAACGTGGCTCATGCACACAGTGTAATATCACTATAAAAACATCCTTCTTCAGACACCCACATACAGGTAGAAACATCCCTGTTAGAGGATCATCTCATGCAAGACCAAGGGAGTAATCTATCTCATCACCTGTTCGTGTGGAAAAGCCTACAAAGGGAGACAGGATATCCTGTCTAAAAACATGTTGCTCCACCAAGGAGAGGAGGTAACATGGAGATCCTACTTCTACAAAGGGAGACAGGATATCCTGTCTAAAAACATGTTGCTCTACCAAGGAGAGGAGGTAACATGGAGATCCTCCTTCTACAAAGGGAGACAGGATATCCTGTCTAAAAACATTGACCCCTAGTGGTCTGAATATTGACTCTGATCTCAGGACCTTCTTATGAACAATTCTCTCTTGTAAATGGATATATTCTTTCTACATCTTATCAGATCCAATATGTTCCCCTTGTTGATGATACTTATTATGCATTAAGGTTGAACCAAAACATTACATTAAATAGGAAACAATTACATGTGTGGAATTAAACAATAATGTATGTTGATGCTAATGTTATGTAAAATATTCAATTACGTTTTCATATGATAACAATAGCCTGATATATTCAATATGCCATAAACTATTGTTTTTTAACAGTTTCACTAATTCATTCTAATTAACTTAATCATGATGACACACCCCTCACTATTGTCATTGGTTGCACTAATTGCACTGTTTGTCTACATAACCTGGTTCAAGTATTCATGACATCACCCTGAAGAAGGCACAGTGATGCTGAAACGTTGGTAAATACCCAATAAATTACTGGGAGTTTATATACGGAGTTTATATATGGAGTTTATATATGGAGTGTGGGACTCTCTTTATGTTTTATAGCTTATAGTTTATTAGCCATTAGTCAGAACCTCCACATAAATAAAATATGGGTGTGCGCCAGCTCATGTTTTTTATTGGAAAAACTATAGGAACCATTTCCCTGTTTGACCGCTAGGTGTTATGGGTATTATGACACCTCCACTGTGGGGCTGTGAAAAGATGGTGGATATAGTGTTTTGGATATAAACTCTTCATAAAATCTTTAAAAAATTGTCATCTCACCTCTTAGATTTGGTGCCATGTTCCCCAGAGAGACTCGTTTTAGAGGCAGGTCCCTCCTCTCTCTCCCCAGAGAGACTCATTTTAGAGACTTGGTCCCCCTCCTCTTTCTCCCCAGAGAGACTCATTTTAGAGCACCCTAAACAGAGATCCAGCATGTTGGTTGTGGTTAACACAGTGACAACTAATTATTGAAGGTCCATTGTTCTATTTTATTAATTATCTCTTAGAAATAAAACATGTACTAACAGATACATCCAAACAGTCAGGTGATTTAATTAATAGATAACTAATAATAATAATACCAATAAGATAAGAGTAATATTAATAATAATAATAATGTCTCACTTTCTCTTTTAATAATTCCTCTCATTCTAGTGTGTAGCTTTGTTCAACAGGTATGATATTATTATGCTGTTACTGAATTCAGTTCATAATAACAATGTTAAGAAAAGTATGTTCAGTGGTTTCATACCAAATTACACAGGAAGCAGGAGCTCATTGTAATTTAGAAAACAACAAATGTTCTGATATTCTGAAAGATGATTTACAACTATGATACATTAACATTTTTACAAATGGTAAAATAACCACGATATACGAATCGTATAATACGATATATGAACAATATGTTTTGGAATTTGATTTGCCTACGCCCAGTTAGCACCATTTTGTATGATTGAACTGTCACGTAGCTGTCCCAGGTGAAATGGACCTTTAGAGCCGAGTGCTTTACTTTCATTCACTTTACTAAAATAACACCATACATTTAATGTCTCTACACACTTTACAATAATCCCTGGGAAGATTCTTACCTTGTAGCCTGAATTCAAAACCAGAACGTGTAAAGTCAGTGAGATTTTCCTTTGTGCTGAGAAAGAAACCTTCGGAAAGGTTTATTCACCTCCCCAATGTCAAGAAACTGTGTGTAATTTAAGTTACTGATTAACTTTGTATTCAAGCCTTGGGTTTACACAATCGCTGTGTAGCTACTGCTTTCCTGCAGTCAGATTACCTAGTGACCTCGAAGGTGGAATGCTATTCATATTTTTAATAATTTCATAATTAATAAACATTCATTATTTTTTAAGGCCGAAAATCCGGTGTTTCTATGCCAAATGGTTTTGTTATATTTCAGTCTTCTGTGATGTATATAAAGTGTAATATTGGGATGCAACTCAAAATGTAATACACTTCAACTCCATATCTGACATGGTACAGGTGTCTTCTTTCATTAAGCCCAGAACCATGTGTTTGAGGTGATACCTTTGTCTCAAAGTAGATTTGTTTAAGACTTCCAAGAAACACTGTGTGACTCATTGATTCAGTCCACTGCATTTCAAGGTTAATCATTAAAAACAAACACTGTGTGACCCTGATTCAGTCCACTGCATTTCAAGGTTAATCATTAAAAACAACAACATTGGAACAACTAGCAGTCTCCAGGACCAGTGATTCAAGTCTGAGTTTCTGTCCCAAAGTGGCACCCAATTCTCTATATAGTACACTACTTTGACCAGAGCTCTATAACACCATCTTCCCTACATAGTGCACTACTTTGAACAGAGCTCTATTGCACCTTATTGCCTACATAGAGCACTACTTTTGACCAGAGCTCTATAACACCCTATTCCCTACATACTGTAGTACACTACTTTTGTCCAGAGCTCTATAACACCCTATTCCCTACATACTAAAGTACACTACTTTTGACCAGAGCTCTATAACGCCCTATTCCCTACATACTGTAGTACACTACTTTTGACCAGAGCTCTATAACACACTATTCCCTACATACTGTAGTACACTACTTTTGACCAGAGCTCTATAACACCCTATTCCCTACATACTGTAGTACACTACTTTTGACCAGAGCTCTATAACACCCTATTCCCTACATACTGTAGTACACTACTTTAGACCAGATCTCTATAACACCCTATTCCCTACATACTGTAGTACACTACTTTTGACCAGAGCTCTATAACACCCAATTCCCTACATACTGTAGCACACTACTTTTGACCAGAGCTCTATAACACCCTATTCCTTACATGCTGTAGTACACTACTTTTGACCAGAGCTCTATAACACCCTATTCCCTACATACTGCAGTCCACTACTTTTGACTAGAGCTCTATAACACCCTATTCCTTACATACTGTAGTACACTACTTTTGACCAGAGCTCTATAACACCCTATTCCTTACATACTGTAGTACACTACTTTTGACCAGAGCTCTATAACACCCTATTCCTTACATACTGTAGTACACTACTTTAGACCAGAGCTCTATAACACCCTATTCCTTACATGCTGTAGTACACTACTTTTGACCAGAGCTCTATAACACCCTATTCCCTACATACTGCAGTCCACTACTTTTGACTAGAGCTCTATAACACCCTATTCCCTACATACTGTAGTACACAACTTTTGACCAGAGCTCTATAACACCCTATTCCCTACATACTGTGGTACACTACTTTTGACCAGAGCTCTATAACACCCTATTCCCTACATACTGTAGTACACTACTTTTGACCAGAGCTCTATAACACCCTATTCCCTACATACTGTAGTACACTACTTTTGACCAGAGCTCTATAACACCCTATTCCCTACATACTGTAGTACACTACTTTAGACCAGATCTCTATAACACCCTATTCCCTACATACTGTAGTACACTACTTTTGACCAGAGCTCTATAACACCCAATTCCCTACATACTGTAGCACACTACTTTTGACCAGAGCTCTATAACACCCTATTCCTTACATGCTGTAGTACACTACTTTTGACCAGAGCTCTATAACACCCTATTCCCTACATACTGCAGTCCACTACTTTTGACTAGAGCTCTATAACACCCTATTCCCTACATACTGTAGTACACTACTTTTGACCAGAGCTCTATAACACCCTATTCCCTACATACTGTAGTACACTACTTTAGACCAGAGCTCTATAACACCCTATTCCTTACATACTGTAGTACACTACTTTTGACCAGAGCTCTATAACACCCTATTCCCTACATACTGTAGTACACTACTTTTGAACAGAGCTCTATAACACCCTATTCCTTACATGCTGTAGTACACTACTTTTGACTAGAGCTCTATAACACCCTATTCCCTACATACTGTAGTACACTACTTTTGACCAGAGCTCTATAACACCCTATTCCCTACATACTGTAGTACACTACTTTTGACCAGAGCTCTATAACACCCTATTCCCTACATACTGTAGTACACTACTTTAGACCAGAGCTCTATAACACCCTATTCCTTACATGCTGTAGTACACTACTTTTGACCAGAGCTCTATAACACCCTATTCCCTACATACTGTAGTACACAACTTTTGACCAGAGCTCTATAACACCCTATTCCCTACATACTGTGGTACACTACTTTTGACCAGAGCTCTATAACACCCTATTCCCTACATACTGTAGTACACTACTTTTGACCAGAGCTCTATAACACCCTATTCCCTACATACTGTAGTACACTACTTTTGACCAGAGCTCTATAACACCCTATTCCCTACATACTGTAGTACACTACTTTAGACCAGATCTCTATAACACCCTATTCCCTACATACTGTAGTACACTACTTTTGACCAGAGCTCTATAACACCCAATTCCCTACATACTGTAGCACACTACTTTTGACCAGAGCTCTATAACACCCTATTCCTTACATGCTGTAGTACACTACTTTTGACCAGAGCTCTATAACACCCTATTCCCTACATACTGCAGTCCACTACTTTTGACTAGAGCTCTATAACACCCTATTCCCTACATACTGTAGTACACTACTTTTGACCAGAGCTATATAACACCCTATTCCCTACATACTGTAGTACACTACTTTAGACCAGAGCTCTATAACACCCTATTCCTTACATACTGTAGTACACTACTTTTGACCAGAGCTCTATAACACCCTATTCCCTACATACTGTAGTACACTACTTTTGAACAGAGCTCTATAACACCCTATTCCTTACATGCTGTAGTACACTACTTTTGACTAGAGCTCTATAACACCCTATTCCCTACATACTGTAGTACACTACTTTTGACCAGAGCTCTATAACACCCTATTCCCTACATACTGTAGTACACTACTTTTGACCAGAGCTCTATAACACCCTATTCCCTACATACTGTAGTACACTACTTTAGACCAGAGCTCTATAACACCCTATTCCTTACATACTGTAGTACACTACTTTTGACCAGAGCTCTATAACACCCTATTCCCTACATACTGTAGTACACTACTTTTGACCAGAGCTCTATAACACCCTATTCCTTACATACTGTAGTACACTACTTTAGACCAGAGCTCTATAACACCTTATTCCTTACATACTGTAGTACACTACTTTTGACTAGAGCTCTATAACACCCTATTCCATACATACTGTAGTACACTACTGTTGACCAGAGCTCTATAACACCCTATTCCCTACATACTGTAGTACACTACTTTTGAACAGAGCTCTATAACACCCTATTCCTTACATGCTGTAGTACACTACTTTTGACTAGAGCTCTATAACACCCTATTCCATACATACTGTAGTACACTACTGTTGACCAGAGCTCTATAACACCCTATTCCCTACATACTGTGGTACACTACTTTTGACCAGAGCTCTATAACACCCTATTCCCTACATACTGTAGTACACTACTTTTTACCAGAGCTCTATAACACCCTATTCCCTACACACTGTAGCACACTACTTTTGACCAGAGCTCTATAACACCCTATTCCCTACACACTGTAGTACACTACTTTAGACCAGAGCTCTATAACACCCTATTCCTTACATACTGTAGTACACTACTTTTGACCAGAGCTCTATAACACCCTATTCCCTACATACTGTAGTACACTACTTTTGACCAGAGCTCTATAACACCCATTTCCCTACATACTGTAGTACACTACTTTTGACCAGAGCTCTATAACACCCTATTCCTTACATACTGTAGTACACTTTTTTGACCAGAGCTCTATAACACCCTATTCCTTACATACTGTAGTACACTACTTTTGACCAGAGCTCTATAACACCCTATTCCCTACATACTGTAGTACACTACTTTTGACCAGAGCTCTATAACACCCTATTCCTTACATACTGTAGTACACTTTTTTGACCAGAGCTCTATAACACCCAATTCCCTACATACTGTAGTACACTACTTTTGACCAGAGCTCTATAACACCCTATTCCCTACATACTGTAGTACACTACTTTTGACCAGAGCTCTATAACACCCTATTCCTTACATACTGTAGTACACTTTTTTGACCAGAGCTCTATAACACCCTATTCCTTACATACTGTAGTACACTACTTTTGACCAGAGCTCTATATCACCCTATTCCCTACATACTGTAGTACACTACTTTTGACCAGAGCTCTATAACACCCTATTCCCTACATACTGTAGTACACTACTTTTGCCCAGAGCTCTATAACACCCTATTCCTTACATACTGTAGTACACTACTTTTGACCAGAGCTCTATAAAACCCTATTCCCTACATACTGTAGTACACTACTTTTGACCAGAGCTCTATAACATCCTATTCCCTACATACTGTAGTACACTACTTTTGACCAGAGCTCTATAACACCCTAATCCTTACATACTGTAGTACACTACTTTTGACCAGAGCTCTATAACACCCTATTCCTTACATGCTGTAGTACACTACTTTTGACCAGAGCTCTATAACACCCTATTCCCTACATACTGCAGTCCACTACTTTTGACTAGAGCTCTATAACACCCTGTTCCCTACATACTGTAGTACACTACTTTTGACCAGAGCTCTATAACACCCTATTCCCTACATACTGTGGTACACTACTTTTGACCAGAGCTCTATAACACCCTATTCCCTACATACTGTAGTACACTACTTTTGACCAGAGCTCTATAACACCCTATTCCCTACATACTGTAGTACACTACTTTAGACCAGAGCTCTATAACACCCTATTCCCGACATACTGTAGTACACTACTTTTGACCAGAGCTCTATAACACCCTATTCCCTACATACTGTAGTACACTACTTTTGACCAGAACTCTATAACACCCTATTCCTTACATACTGTAGTACACTACTTTTGACCAGAGCTCTATAACACCCTAATCCTTACATACTGTAGTACACTACTTTTGTCCAGAGCTCTATAACACCCTATTCCCTACATACTGTAGTACACTACTTTAGACCAGAGCTCTATAACACCCTATTCCCTACATACTGTAGTACACTACTTTTGACCAGAGCTCTATAACACCCTAATCCTTACATACTGTAGTACACTACTTTTGACCAGAGCTCTATAACACCCTATTCCTTACATACTGTAGTACACTACTTTTGACCAGAGCTCTATAACACCATAATCCTTACATACTGTAGTACACTACTTTTGTCCAGAGCTCTATAACACCCTATTCCCTACATACTGTAGTACACTACTTTAGACCAGAGCTCTATAACACCCTAATCCTTACATACTGTAGTACACTACTTTTGTCCAGAGCTCTATAACACCCTATTCCCTACATACTGTAGTACACTACTTTAGACCAGAGCTCTATAACACCCTAATCCTTACATACTTGTCACGGCCGATGCTGGAAGAAGACTAAGGTGCAGCGTGGTGAGCGTACATTTGTAGTACAAATGTCACCAACAAAACAACATATTAAAAACAACCGTGAAGCTTACAGGGCGAAGAGCCACTAACAAAGTTAACTTTCCACACTGAAAGGAGGGAAAAGGGCTACCTAAAGTATTGTTCCCAATCAGAGACAACGATAGACAGCTGTCCCTGATTGAGAACAATACCCGGCCAAAACATAGAAATAAGGAAACACAGAAAACAAAACATAGAATGCCCACCCCAAATCACACCCTGACCAAACCAAATAGAGACATACAAAGGATGACTGAGTATTCCCTCTCTCTGCCACAATGATGGGATTGTTTTGTGAACATGAATGTAAGAATGACAAACTAACAAAACAGTTTATTTGTCTTCCTCTAGTGGTAGGTTGTGATAATGTCTGTAGTATCTCCCTCTCTCTCTTCGCTCCTCTCTCCGTCTCCACACTCCCCTATCTCTCACAAACATAGACTCTGACCTGTCCAATGAGCCAAACTGGTTAAAGAATCCATCTCTCTCTTTTTTTTCTCTCTCTCTCTCTCCCTTTTTTTTCTCTCTCTCTCTCTCTCTCTCTCTCTCTCTCTCTCTCTCTCTCTCACACTCTTTCCCCTCTCTCTCGCTCCCCCCCCCCCTCTCTCTCTCTCTCTCTCTCTCTCTCTCTCTCTCTCTGTGTAGGCCTGCCAGGCTGTTAGGTTAATGGACCATGGAAACCTACTGAGAATCTGCCATAAAGAGAGAGATACAAATTAACATGATTAAAACTAAAAATACATTAAAATGTGTTAAACTCATTTCCATGTATGTTGTTCTGTTTCTGTTTACAGGACTAGAAACGGGGTTCAATTGGGTCAATAGACAGAGAATTAACTATATATACTCAAACCTTATTCTCAAGTCCATCCACATGCTGGCTTCAACCCAACCCAACATGAACCTAACCCTAACCCTAACCCAACCCAACACTAACCCAACCCCAACTCTAACCCAACTCTAACCCTAACCCAACCCCAACCCCAACTCTAACCCTAACCCAACACTAACACTAACCCTAACACCAACCCTAACCCTAACCCAACTCTATCCTTAATCCTAACCCAAACTCTAACCCAACCCCAACCTTAACAGGAGCTTTCAGTGGTTTTAGGGTTGGTTCAGATAGATATGTATTATGGACCTCATTATAGACACATATGTCAGCATTGTAAACAATGTCAAGTCTAGAGTGTAACACATACACACAAATGTGTAGGAATGTCACACAGGAACACACAGTTTGGGAT
Source organism: Salvelinus fontinalis (assembly GCF_029448725.1). Taxonomy (NCBI): domain Eukaryota; kingdom Metazoa; phylum Chordata; class Actinopteri; order Salmoniformes; family Salmonidae; genus Salvelinus; species Salvelinus fontinalis. The sequence goes on along the minus strand of NC_074666.1, from coordinate 97,141,390 downwards.
ACAACAACTGTCTCCCAACAGTTCCTCTGTATTACAGCCCCACCCTGTGGTTAAGATCAGTATTGCAGCCCCACCCTGTGGTTAAGATCTGTATTACAGCCCCACTCTGTGGTTAAGATCAGTATTACAGCCCCACTCTGTGGTTAAGATCAGTATTACAGCCCCACCCTGTGGTTAAGATCAGTATTGAAGCCCCACTCTGTGGTTAAGATCAGTATTACAGCCCCACCCTGTGGTTAAGATCAGTATTACAGCCCCACTCTGTGGTTAAGATCAGTATTACAGCCCCACTCTGTGGTTAAGATCAGTATTACAGCCCCACTCTGTGGTTAAGATCAGTATTACAGCCCCACTCTGTGGTTAAGATCAGTATTACAGCCCCACCCTGTGGTTAAGATCAGTATTACAGCCCCACTCTGTGGTTAAGATCAGTATTACAGCCCCGCCCTGTGGTTAAGATCAGTATTACAGCCCCACTCTGTGGTTAAGATCAGTATTACAGCCCCACTCTGTGGTTAAGATCAGTATTACAGCCCCACTCTGTGGTTAAGATCAGTATTACAGCCCCACTCTGTGGTTAAGATCAGTATTACAGCCCCACTCTGTGGTTAAGATCAGTATTACAGCCCCACTCTGTGGTTAAGATCAGTATTGCAGCTGTGTCAATCAGGCCAGTTTGGAGTGGATTAATTAAATATTCTTTCAAAGTTTTTATTGATTAGAATTTAGACAAAAGCTGCAAATTGCCTTTGAACAGAAAGAGCACACGTACAAGACCCAAGTCACTAGCGTTGTTAAAATAATTTCACAACACTAACAACCAGGCTATACAGTAGTAGAATGACTGATACAAAGCACCATTTAATATCAACAACCAGGCTATACAGTAGAAGAATGACTGATACAAAGCACCATTTAATAACAACAACCAGGCTATACAGTAGTAGAATGACTGATACAAAGCACCATTTAATAACAACACTAACAACCAGGCTATACAGTAGTAGAATGACTGATACAAAGCACCATTTAATATCAACAACCAGGCTATACAGTAGTAGAATGACTGATACAAAGCACCATTTAATAACAACAACCAGGCTATACAGTAGTAGAATGACTGATACAAAGCACCATTTAATATCAACAACCAGGCTATACAGTAGTAGAATGACTGATACAAAGCACCATTTAATAACAACAACCAGGCTATACAGTAGTAGAATGACTGATACAAAGCACCATTTAATAACAACACTAACAACCAGGCTATACAGTAGTAGAATGACTGATACAAAGCACCATTTAATATCAACAACCAGGCTATACAGTAGTAGAATGACTGATACAAAGCACCATTTAATATCAACAACCAGGCTATACAGTAGAAGAATGACTGATACAAAGCACCATTTAATAACAACAACCAGGCTATACAGTAGTAGAATGACTGATACAAAGCACCATTTAATAACAACACTAACAACCAGGCTATACAGTAGTAGAATGACTGATACAAAGCACCATTTAATATCAACAACCAGGCTATACAGTAGTAGAATGACTGATACAAAGCACCATTTAATATCAACAACCAGGCTATACAGTAGTAGAATGACTGATACAAAGCACCATTTAATATCAACAACCAGGCTATACAGTAGTAGAATGACTGATACAAAGCACCATTTAATATCAACAACCAGGCTATACAGTAGTAGAATGACTGATACAAAGCACCATTTAATATCAACAACCAGGCTATACAGTAGTAGAATGACTGATACAAAGCACCATTTAATATCAACAACCAGGCTATACAGTAGTAGAATGACCGATACAAAGCACCATTTAATAACAACAACCAGGCTATACAGTAGTAGAATGACTGATACAAAGCACCATTTAATATCAACAACCAGGCTATACAGTAGTAGAATGACTGATACAAAGCACCATTTAATAACTACACTAACAACCAAGCTATACAGTAGTAGAATGACTGATACAAAGCACCATTTAATAACAACAACCAGGCTATACAGTAGTAGAATGACTGATACAAAGCACCATTTAATAACAACAACCAGACTATACAGTAGTAGAATGACTGATACAAAGCACCATTTAATATCAACAACCAGGCTATACAGTAGTAGAATGACTGATACAAAGCACCATTTAATAACAACAACCAGGCTATACAGTAGTAGAATGACTGATACAAAGCACCATTTAATATCAACAACCAGGCTATACAGTAGTAGAATGACTGATACAAAGCACCATTTAATATCAACAACCAGGCTATACAGTAGTAGAATGACTGATACAAAGCACCATTTAATATCAACAACCAGGCTATACAGTAGTAGAATGACTGATACAAAGCACCATTTAATATCAACAACCAGGCTATACAGTAGTAGAATGACTGATACAAAGCACCATTTAATATCAACAACCAGGCTATACAGTAGTAGAATGACTAATACAAAGCACCATTTAATATCAACAACCAGGCTATACAGTAGTAGAATGACTGATACAAAGCACCATTTAATAACAACACTAACAACCAGGCTATACAGTAGTAGAATGACTGATACAAAGCACCATTTAATATCAACAACCAGGCTATACAGTAGTAGAATGACTGATACAAAGCACCATTTAATATCAACAACCAGGCTATACAGTAGAAGAATGACTGATACAAAGCACCATTTAATAACAACAACCAGGCTATACAGTAGTAGAATGACTGATACAAAGCACCATTTAATAACAACACTAACAACCAGGCTATACAGTAGTAGAATGACTGATACAAAGCACCATTTAATATCAACAACCAGGCTATACAGTAGTAGAATGACTGATACAAAGCACCATTTAATATCAACAACCAGGCTATACAGTAGTAGAATGACTGATACAAAGCACCATTTAATATCAACAACCAGGCTATACAGTAGTAGAATGACTGATACAAAGCACCATTTAATATCAACAACCAGGCTATACAGTAGTAGAATGACTGATACAAAGCACCATTTAATATCAACAACCAGGCTATACAGTAGTAGAATGACTGATACAAAGCACCATTTAATATCAACAACCAGGCTATACAGTAGTAGAATGACTGATACAAAGCACCATTTAATATCAACAACCAGGCTATACAGTAGTAGAATGACCGATACAAAGCACCATTTAATAACAACAACCAGGCTATACAGTAGTAGAATGACTGATACAAAGCACCATTTAATATCAACAACCAGGCTATACAGTAGTAGAATGACTGATACAAAGCACCATTTAATAACTACACTAACAACCAAGCTATACAGTAGTAGAATGACTGATACAAAGCACCATTTAATAACAACAACCAGGCTATACAGTAGTAGAATGACTGATACAAAGCACCATTTAATAACAACAACCAGACTATACAGTAGTAGAATGACTGATACAAAGCACCATTTAATATCAACAACCAGGCTATACAGTAGTAGAATGACTGATACAAAGCACCATTTAATAACAACAACCAGGCTATACAGTAGTAGAATGACTGATACAAAGCACCATTTAATATCAACAACCAGGCTATACAGTAGTAGAATGACTGATACAAAGCACCATTTAATATCAACAACCAGGCTATACAGTAGTAGAATGACTGATACAAAGCACCATTTAATATCAACAACCAGGCTATACAGTAGTAGAATGACTGATACAAAGCACCATTTAATATCAACAACCAGGCTATACAGTAGTAGAATGACTAATACAAAGCACCATTTAATATCAACAACCAGGCTATACAGTAGTAGAATGACTGATACAAAGCACCATTTAATATCAACAACCAGGCTATACAGTAGTAGAATGACTGATACAAAGCACCATTTAATATCAACAACCAGGCTATACAGTAGTAGAATGACTGACACAAAGCACCATTTAATATCAACAACCAGGCTATACAGTAGAAGAATGACTGATACAAAGCACCATTTAATAACAACAACCAGGCTATACAGTAGTAGAATGACTGATACAAAGCACCATTTAATATCAACAACCAGGCTATACAGTAGTAGAATGACTGATACAAAGCACCATTTAATATCAACAACCAGGCTATACAGTAGTAGAATGACTGATACAAAGCACCATTTAATATCAACAACCAGGCTATACAGTAGTAGAATGACTGATACAAAGCACCATTTAATAACTACAACCAGGCTATACAGTAGTAGAATGACTGATACAAAGCACCATTTAATAACAACAACCAGGCTATACAGTAGTAGAATGACTGATACAAAGCACCATTTAATATCAACAACCAGGCTATACAGTAGTAGAATGACTAATACAAAGCACCATTTAATAACAACAACCAGGCTATACAGTAGTAGAATGACTGATACAAAGCACCATTTAATATCAACAACCAGGCTATACAGTAGTAGAATGACTGATACAAAGCACCATTTAATATCAACAACCAGGCTATACAGTAGTAGAATGACTGATACAAAGCACCATTTAATAACAACAACCAGGCTATACAGTAGTAGAATGACTGATACGAAGCACCATTTAATAACAACAACCAGGCTATACAGTAGTAGAATGACTGATACAAAGCACCATTTAATATCAACAACCAGGCTATACAGTAGTAGAATGACTGATACAAAGCACCATTTAATATCAACAACCAGACTATACAGTAGTAGAATGACTGATACGAAGCACCATTTAATAACAACAACCAGGCTATACAGTAGTAGAATGACTGATACAAAGCACCATTTAATATCAACAACCAGGCTATACAGTAGTAGAATGACTGATACAAAGCACCATTTAATAACTACAACCAGGCTATACAGTAGTAGAATGACTGATACAAAGCACCATTTAATATCAACAACCAGGCTATACAGTAGTAGAATGACTGATACAAAGCACCATTTAATATCAACAACCAGGCTATACAGTAGTAGAATGACTGATACAAAGCACCATTTAATATCAACAACCAGGCTATACAGTAGTAGAATGACTGATACAAAGCACCATTTAATATCAACAACCAGGCTATACAGTAGTAGAATGACTGATACAAAGCACCATTTAATATCAACAACCAGGCTATACAGTAGTAGAATGACTGATACAAAGCACCATTTAATAACAACAACCAGGCTATACAGTAGTAGAATGACTGATACGAAGCACCATTTAATAACAACAACCAGGCTATACAGTAGTAGAATGACTGATACAAAGCACCATTTAATATCAACAACCAGGCTATACAGTAGTAGAATGACTGATACAAAGCACCATTTAATATCAACAACCAGACTATACAGTAGTAGAATGACTGATACGAAGCACCATTTAATAACAACAACCAGGCTATACAGTAGTAGAATGACTGATACAAAGCACCATTTAATATCAACAACCAGGCTATACAGTAGAAGAATGACTGATACAAAGCACCATTTAATAACAACAACCAGGCTATACAGTAGTAGAATGACTGATACAAAGCACCATTTAATATCAACAACCAGGCTATACAGTAGTAGAATGACTGATACAAAGCACCATTTAATAACAGCAACCAGGCTATACAGTAGTAGAATGACTGATACAAAGCACCATTTAATATCAACAACCAGGCTATACAGTAGAAGAATGACTGATACAAAGCACCATTTAATATCAACAACCAGGCTATACAGTAGTAGAATGACTGATACAAAGCACCATTTATTAACAACAACCAGGCTATACAGTAGAAGAATGACTGATACAAAGCACCATTTAATAACAACAACCAGGCTATACAGTAGTAGAATGACTGATACAAAGCACCATTTAATATCAACAACCAGGCTATACAGTAGTAGAATGACTGATACAAAGCACCATTTAATAACTACAACCAGGCTATACAGTAGAAGAATGACTGATACAAAGCACCATTTAATAACTACAACCAGGCTATACAGTAGTAGAATGACTGATACAAAGCACCATTTAATATCAACAACCAGGCTATACAGTAGAAGAATGACTGATACAAAGCACCATTTAATAACAACAACCAGGCTATACAGTAGTAGAATGACTGATACAAAGCACCATTTAATAACAACACTAACAACCAGGCTATACAGTAGTAGAATGACTGATACAAAGCACCATTTAATATCAACAACCAGGCTATACAGTAGTAGAATGACTGATACAAAGCACCATTTAATATCAACAACCAGGCTATACAGTAGTAGAATGACTGATACAAAGCACCATTTAATATCAACAACCAGGCTATACAGTAGTAGAATGACTGATACAAAGCACCATTTAATATCAACAACCAGGCTATACAGTAGTAGAATGACTGATACAAAGCACCATTTAATAACAACAACCAGGCTATACAGTAGTAGAATGACTGATACAAAGCACCATTTAATATCAACAACCAGGCTATACAGTAGTAGAATGACTGATACAAAGCACCATTTAATATCAACAACCAGGCTATACAGTAGTAGAATGACTGATACAAAGCACCATTTAATATCAACAACCAGGCTATACAGTAGTAGAATGACTGATACAAAGCACCATTTAATATCAACAACCAGGCTATACAGTAGTAGAATGACTGATACAAAGCACCATTTAATATCAACAACCAGGCTATACAGTAGTAGAATGACTAATACAAAGCACCATTTAATATCAACAACCAGGCTATACAGTAGTAGAATGACTGATACAAAGCACCATTTAATATCAACAACCAGGCTATACAGTAGTAGAATGACTGATACAAAGCACCATTTAATATCAACAACCAGGCTATACAGTAGTAGAATGACTGACACAAAGCACCATTTAATATCAACAACCAGGCTATACAGTAGAAGAATGACTGATACAAAGCACCATTTAATAACAACAACCAGGCTATACAGTAGTAGAATGACTGATACAAAGCACCATTTAATAACTACAACCAGGCTATACAGTAGAAGAATGACTGATACAAAGCACCATTTAATAACTACAACCAGGCTATACAGTAGTAGAATGACTGATACAAAGCACCATTTAATATCAACAACCAGGCTATACAGTAGTAGAATGACTGATACAAAGCACCATTTAATATCAACAACCAGGCTATACAGTAGAAGAATGACTAATACAAAGCACCATTTAATAACAACAACCAGGCTATACAGTAGTAGAATGACTGATACAAAGCACCATTTAATATCAACAACCAGGCTATACAGTAGTAGAATGACTGATACAAAGCACCATTTAATATCAACAACCAGGCTATACAGTAGTAGAATGACTGATACAAAGCACCATTTAATAACAACAACCAGGCTATACAGTAGTAGAATGACTGATACGAAGCACCATTTAATAACAACAACCAGGCTATACAGTAGTAGAATGACTGATACAAAGCACCATTTAATATCAACAACCAGGCTATACAGTAGTAGAATGACTGATACAAAGCACCATTTAATATCAACAACCAGACTATACAGTAGTAGAATGACTGATACGAAGCACCATTTAATAACAACAACCAGGCTATACAGTAGTAGAATGACTGATACAAAGCACCATTTAATATCAACAACCAGGCTATACAGTAGTAGAATGACTGATACAAAGCACCATTTAATAACTACAACCAGGCTATACAGTAGTAGAATGACTGATACAAAGCACCATTTAATATCAACAACCAGGCTATACAGTAGTAGAATGACTGATACAAAGCACCATTTAATATCAACAACCAGGCTATACAGTAGTAGAATGACTGATACAAAGCACCATTTAATATCAACAACCAGGCTATACAGTAGTAGAATGACTGATACAAAGCACCATTTAATATCAACAACCAGGCTATACAGTAGTAGAATGACTGATACAAAGCACCATTTAATATCAACAACCAGGCTATACAGTAGTAGAATGACTGATACAAAGCACCATTTAATAACAACAACCAGGCTATACAGTAGTAGAATGACTGATACGAAGCACCATTTAATAACAACAACCAGGCTATACAGTAGTAGAATGACTGATACAAAGCACCATTTAATATCAACAACCAGGCTATACAGTAGTAGAATGACTGATACAAAGCACCATTTAATATCAACAACCAGACTATACAGTAGTAGAATGACTGATACGAAGCACCATTTAATAACAACAACCAGGCTATACAGTAGTAGAATGACTGATACAAAGCACCATTTAATATCAACAACCAGGCTATACAGTAGAAGAATGACTGATACAAAGCACCATTTAATAACAACAACCAGGCTATACAGTAGTAGAATGACTGATACAAAGCACCATTTAATATCAACAACCAGGCTATACAGTAGTAGAATGACTGATACAAAGCACCATTTAATAACAGCAACCAGGCTATACAGTAGTAGAATGACTGATACAAAGCACCATTTAATATCAACAACCAGGCTATACAGTAGAAGAATGACTGATACAAAGCACCATTTAATATCAACAACCAGGCTATACAGTAGTAGAATGACTGATACAAAGCACCATTTATTAACAACAACCAGGCTATACAGTAGAAGAATGACTGATACAAAGCACCATTTAATAACAACAACCAGGCTATACAGTAGTAGAATGACTGATACAAAGCACCATTTAATATCAACAACCAGGCTATACAGTAGTAGAATGACTGATACAAAGCACCATTTAATAACAACACTAACAACCAGGCTATACAGTAGTAGAATGACTGATACAAAGCACCATTTAATAACTACAACCAGGCTATACAGTAGAAGAATGACTGATACAAAGCACCATTTAATAACTACAACCAGGCTATACAGTAGTAGAATGACTGATACAAAGCACCATCTAATATCAACAACCAGGCTATACAGTAGTAGAATGACTGATACAAAGCACCATCTAATATCAACAACCAGGCTATACAGTAGTAGAATGACTGATACAAAGCACCATTTAATAACTACAACCAGGCTATACAGTAGTAGAATGACTGATACAAAGCACCATTTAATATCAACAACCAGGCTATACAGTAGTAGAATGACTGATACAAAGCACCATTTAATATCAACAACCAGGCTATACAGTAGTAGAATGACTGATACAAAGCACCATTTAATATCAACAACCAGGCTATACAGTAGTAGAATGACTGATACAAAGCACCATTTAATATCAACAACCAGGCTATACAGTAGTAGAATGACTGATACAAAGCACCATTTAATATCAACACCAGGCTATACAGTAGTAGAATGACTGATACAAAGCACCATTTAATAACTACACTAACAACCAGGCTATACAGTAGTAGAATGACTGATACAAAGCACCATTTAATATCAACAACCAGGCTATACAGTAGTAGAATGACTGATACAAAGCACCATTTAATAACAACAACCAGGCTATACAGTAGTAGAATGACTGATACAAAGCACCATTTAATAACTACAACCAGGCTATACAGTAGTAGAATGACTGATACAAAGCACCATTTAATATCAACAACCAGGCTATACAGTAGTATAATGACTGATACAAAGCACCATTTAATATCTACAACCAGGCTATACAGTAGTAGAATGACTGATACAAAGCACCATTTAATATCAACAACCAGGCTATACAGTAGTAGAATGACTGATACAAAGCACCATTTAATAACAACAACCAGGCTATACAGTAGTAGAATGACTGATACAAAGCACCATTTAATATCAACAACCAGGCTATACAGTAGTAGAATGACTGATACAAAGCACCATTTACTAACTGTAACGGTATTCGTCGTCTGAAGAAGAGGAATCATTGGACCAAAGCGCAGCGTGGTTAGTGTTCATGCTTGATGTATTGAAACTGAACACTATAGCAAAAATAAACAAGAGAATAACCGAAACAGTCCTGTAAGGTGAAAACACTAAACAGAAATTAACTACCCACAAAAACCATGTGGGAAAAAGCTACCTAAGTATGGTTCCCAATCAGAGACAACGATAGACAGCTGCCTCTGATTGAGAAGCACACCCGGGAAAAATACAAAGACATACAAAACATATGAACATAGAATGCCCACCTAAATCACACCCTGACCAAACCAAAATAGAGACATAAAAGCTCTCTACGGTCAGGGCGTGACAATGACAACACTAACAACTGTTGTGGAAATTCAGTACTGAGAGACTTGGTCATTTCTTCAAACAATCATCTTTATTTAATATTGATTAATTATTGCAATAATGAGACCGTCAGCCCACCGGTCTTGTTCTGACTGTTAGTCTGAGAGTCAGAATCATACAGACAACGCACAGTTCATATAGCTAATACCCAGAATGCTTGGTTCCACCCCTCCCATACAGATTGGGGGGCACCATGAGCCACTTTGGGCCATCCTGTCTTTATCTGCCCCTGGCGTTATCTTAACCCCTGACCCTGGCCTAATTTCCCAGGCCAGGATGTCTAAGAACCATTGAGGCCTTTGTTCTACTCCTTTCTAGCACAGTTACAACCACCCCACATCCTGTCACTGGAATGCCAGCTGTAGGTTTTATCACCAGGAAGCTAGAGTGGACACCATAAAACTCAGCATTAGCAGGACAGAAATATCTCACTGTTTAGGTAAATAATTGTGACATATCCAACAAATAAGGTGAAAACATACATTTTCTATCACACTGGAAAGGTTATGGCCCGGAGGAGAGGTGCTGGGTCTCCGCTAGGGACATCCTGGACCCAGGCCTCATCTCTAAGTTCCAACGCCAGCACCCCGCTCAAGCCATATTTTAGTGAATTGAAGAAGCTGGGGTTTCAATACAAGGTTAAATAATGAATAGAAGGTTTGAGCTTTCAGACTGACAAAATAGATAAGCTGCTAGTGACAGGAAGTAGTACTCACTGAACTCAAACAGGCCGTAAGGGACAAAATGGGACATTTGGAGCAGAGGTATAAACAGCTGAATGGGAGGTAATGTCATCTATAACGATCATCTGTCTCCATTACATGGAACCGTGTTTAAAATAAAGTAGGTCCAAGTAATGTTTTATTTTTGAATATTAAGCTGATAAGACAGAACCAACTTGTTGAAGGATCTAATAGATGTGTTAAACTACAGGGTTTATATTTAGACTAAATCAATGATAAGACAGAACCAACTTGTTGAAGGATCTAATAGATGTGTTAAACAACAGGGTTTATATTTAGACTAAATCAATGATAAGACAGAACCAACTTGTTGAAGGATCTAATAGATGTGTTAAACAGGGTTTATATTTAGACTAAATCAATGATAAGACAGAACCAACTTGTTGAAGGATCTAATAGATGTGTTAAACAGGGTTTATATTTAGACTAAATCAATGATAAGACAGAACCAACTTGTTGAAGGATCTAATAGATGTGTTTAACAACAGGGTTTATATTTAGACTAAATCAATGATAAGACAGAACCAACTTGTTGAAGGATCTAATAGATGTGTTAAACAGGGTTTATATTTAGACTAAATCAATGATAAGACAGAACCAACTTGTTGAAGGATCTAATAGATGTGATAAACAACAGGGTTTATATTTAGACTAAATCAATGATAAGACAGAACCAACTTGTTGAAGGTTCTAATAGATGTGTTAAACAACAGGGTTTATATTTAGACTAAATCAATGATAAGACAGAACCAACTTGTTGAAGGATCTAATAGATGTGTTAAACAACAGGGTTTATATTTAGACTAAATCAATGATAAGACAGAACCAACTTGTTGAAGGATCTAATAGATGTGTTAAACAACAGGGTTTATATTTAGACTAAATCAATGATAAGACAGAACCAACTTGTTGAAGGTTCTAATAGATGTGTTAAACAACATGGTTTATATTTAGACTAAATCAATGATAAGACAGAACCAACTTGTTGAAGGTTCTAATAGATGTGTTAAACAACATGGTTTATATTTAGACTAAATCAATGATAAGACAGAACCAACTTGTTGAAGGATCTAATAGATGTGTTAAACAACAGGGTTTATATTTAGACTAAATCAATGCAACATGTTGAAAATGGGGCTCTGCGATTGTTTTATTTTCAGAAGTGTTTATTTTCTGAGTTTTACTTGATCACGTGAATTATTATGATGAGAAATGGACTGAAAAAAAATATGTAAACCTGCTTTACAAAATGTATGAAATGTTTGAAATGTTTTTAAATAATTAGTCTGAGGTCGGGGGAAAGGAAAGGGAAAGAAACAGTAATTTAAAGGGGTTGAATGACCTCTGACCTGACTTTATAGTGCAGTTTGATTCAATTATTTCTTCATGGAGTTATTAAAGGTAGTAATTCTAATTCAGTTTCATTTTATTTTTATTTTTTTTACACTTTAATCACGTTGTTGGTCATGTGTCAAATTGATTTGTTCACATAACTGCTTGTAAAAGGAAGAAGGGCATCAAACAGTGGCAACACGTCATTCAGGGCCGGCATGAGACCCACATTTTATGCCCCCAAAAATTATGTTTTTGGGGGGGGGACTTGCCTGTTTTGCATGTTTTTGTTGGCATTAATATGTGTCATATCAGTTGGCAAGCAAGGTAATATATATATATATATCATTAAGTTAATAAAGCCAGATACAAACATGGTCTCCTTTTTGTTTTCTTGAGTAAGGCAGCTCCAAAATGCAGATGTTTCAGCTCAGCTCAGTGCTTTCTGTGGTGTGGGGCAAGCAGCAGAAAATACAGAGCGTTGTGCTGTGATTGGCTCAGTGTTCTGTCACTCATGGGGAAACTACGTCACCTCCAAGTCTAAGGGGAGACCTGGAGAACTCTAGCCCCTTGGGTGCTGCCATACAGATACATTAGAGGTGCCCATCCAAGAAGGCTCAAGGTCATTGGCCACAGACAAAATGACTTCAAATCACGTTAGCTTTGATTGGACTGATCATGTCAACATCTTACCTTCAAAATCTTAGCTAGCAGTCATCATCATGAATCAGGTCAACAATCTACTGGCAAATCATATGTAACGACATAAACATTACACAACAAGTTGGAAATCTCAAATTCAACAATGAGTGGTTGGGAAGGAATCAGTGACAGTGGCTAACTGCAAGCATTGCAAAGCAATCACTAGCCTGCTATTCAGTGGAGTGGCTGTGTGGTCCCAAATCTGGGATTAATGGTCTCTTTCCCAAGTTTAAAATGATAAACATTCAACATTGACCATGCTGTCAATGAAACATGATTTGTGCCGCAGTCAAAACAACTGTTAACTCTGAACGGTGAAAACTTGACTTCGGTGAGTTCAAGACAACTGGGAAGTTGGGAATAAACGAGCTCCGACTGGGAAAATACGTTTTGAACGGTCATCCAACTCGGAATTGTAAATCCGGCCTCTTTCTAGAGCAACGACCTGCAGATCAATGACGTCATCATGATTTGACCTTGTTTATTTTTACGAGTTCCAGTTGTCTTGAAGCACCATAAATCCAGAGAATGCCAAACTTTGATGACAAAATTTTCCCAAGAATGACCGCCGTGCCAACTTCCTGTTCAAGTGAGCACAGCACTGCACAACAAGGTGAGTCCAAAAATGTCTTCTATGGTGCTGCATTAATGATGTAATATGCCAGGGAGATGTGTATACTGTAGCTAAGAAAGTAATACTACGTGTATGTTGTGTAGTAAGATGTTAGTAGCCCATGTGCCTCACCCTAAGAATATGGTCTATTTACCCCTCTTAATTTCACCTACTGTTCTGACTTGGTGGTGCACATGTAGCCTATAACCTGTTTTAGAGAAATGTAATCATTGAATATTGTAAGCACTTTCATTGTTTGCTTATATGCCCCCTTCATTTATCCTACGTTTCTGACTTGGTGTACAGGGAGAACACTGTAAGGACGGCCCACGTTATGAATTCTGTTGCTGTACATTTCAAAAGTGCTGAACAAATAGTTATATTGACTACATCCGTCCTAGATCGCTCATTAATGTAGTAATCGAAAATACAGATTGCCTCTTATCCGCTTGTCGTCCCCTTATGCCATAGTTTGTACATCTCAATTGTCATTAGAAACCAAATTTGTTTAACTTCTCTAGTATATGGGTTTAACGTCCCACTTGGCCAAAATCCAGAAAAAAATGTAGCGCGCCAAATTCAAAAATATTACTATAAAAATCAATCTTTCATGAAATCACACATGAAAGACACCAAATGAAAGCTACACATGTTGTGTTGTGTAGCTACACATTGAAACCGCTTTAGAAACTTCAGAGTGTTTTCTATCCAATAGTAATAATAATATGCATATATTAGCATCTGGGACAGTGAAAATGCTGCCCCCTATCATAAAGAAGTTAAGCAAGTCAGCCATATCAGCTATGTTTTTGTTAAAGGCAGTAAATGAGGCTGAATGAACTGTTTAGCTGCCAGACAAGGCTCCGCTGATAGCCAGGTGTAGCAGTGGTAAGATGTTGGGACAGTTTAATGTAGGCTGTTTGTGGGCACCGTTTGTCACCTTTATAGTGCAATGAATGTATTGTTAAGTGTTGTTTAGTGTTGTGGCTTTGCTGCCATGCATCCCACTTGTTGTTTTGGGGCCCACCATCTGTTGGGCAGATTTATGCAATCTAGTCTTCAGGAGATTTTATTAGATATTTACTTTATTTAGTCTCATTCTTAACACAATGGGCTAAAATATACGATAAGTCTGATCAGTGGAACAATTCTCCTTCTTAACAATGGTCTATAATATACAGGAAGACTGATCTCCTACCTTAACAATGGTCTATAATATACAGTAAGTCTGATCTCCTTCTTAACAATGGTCTATAATATACAGTAAGTCTGATCTCCTTCTTAACAATGGTCTATAATGTACAGTAAGACTGATCTCCTACCTTAACAATGGTCTATAATATACAGTAAGTCTGATCAGTGGAACAATTCTCCTTCTTAACAATGGTCTACATTATACGGTAAGTCTGATCTCCTACCTTAACAATGGTCTATAATATACAGTAAGTCTGATCTCCTTCTTAACAATGGTCTATAATATACAGTAAGTCTTATCAGTGGAACAATTCTCCTTCTTAACAATGGTCTATAATATACAGTAAGTCTGATCTCCTTAACAATGGTCTATAATATACAGTAAGTCTAATCTCCTTCTTAACAATGGTCTATAATATACAGTAAGTCTGATCTCTTTAACAATGGTCTATAATTTACAGTAAGTCTGACCTTAACAATGGTCTATAATTTACAGTAAGTCTGATCTCTTTAACAATGGTCTATAATTTACAGTAAGTCTGACCTCCTTAACAATGGTCTATAATTTACAGTATGTCTGATCTCCTTAACAATGGTCTATAATTTACAGTAAGTCTGATCTCCTTAACAATGGTCTATAATATACAGTAAGTCTGATCTTCTTAACAATGGTCTATAATATACAGTAAGTCTGATCTTCTTAACAATGGTCTATAATATACAGTAAGTCTGATCAGGGTAATTACTTGTCAGCAAGAACACTACTGTTATTCCCCACACTTATTGTATTATTCCACTTCTTCCCAGTGTTGCCAGTCTACAGTAATCACATATTTGAAGTCTTATATCCCTACTTCTGTCTTTGAAAATGAATGATATGAGGCTATGTATTTTCTTCAGCTCGTCACGGACAGTTTTGAATCAGTCATACAAATAAGCATTGGATATTAAATGTTCCAGGAATCAAATATAATTTTTGACATTTTAGTATTGGCCACATGCAGAGATGGTAAAAGGACTTACAACTCATAAAGACATCATATTATATCTATGTAGAGATGGTAGGGGGACTTACAACTCATAAAGACATCATATTATATCTATGTAGAGATGGTAGGGGGACTTACAACTCATAAAGACATCATATTATATCTATGTAGAGATGGTAGGAGACTCACAACTCATAAAGACATCATATTATATCTATGTAGAGATGGTAGGATGACTCACAACTCATAAAGACATCATATTATATCTATGTAGAGATGGTAGGAGGACTCACAACTCATAAAGACATCATATTATATCTATGTAGAGATGGTAGGAGACTCACAACTCATAAAGACATCATATTATATCTATGTAGAGATGGTAGGGGGACTTACAACTCATAAAGACATCATATTATATCTATGTAGAGATGGTAGGAGACTCACAACTCATAAAGACATCATATTATATCTATGTAGAGATGGTAGGAGACTCACAACTCATAAAGACATCATATTATATCTATGCAGAGATGGTAGGAGGACTTACAACTCATAAAGACATCATATTATATCTATGTAGAGATGGTAGGAGACTTACAACTCATAAAGACATCATATTATATCTATGTAGAGATGGTAGGGGAACTTACAATTCATAAAGACATATTTTATCTATGTAGAGATGGTAGGAGAACTTACAACTCATAAAGACATCATATTATATCTATGTAGAGATGGTAGGGGGACTTACAACTCATAAAGACATCATATTATATCTATGTAGAGATGGTAGGGGGACTCACAACTCATAAAGACATCATATTATATCTATGTAGAGATGGTAGGGGGACTTACAACTCATAAAGACATCATATTATATCTATGTAGAGATGGTAGGAGACTCACAACTCATAAAGACATCATATTATATCTATGTAGAGATGGTAGGGGGACTCACAACTCATAAAGACATCATATTATATCTATGTAGAGATGGTAAGGGGACTTACAACTCATAAAGACATCATATTATATCTATGTAGAGATGGTAGGAGGACTTACAACTCATAAAGACATCATATTATATCTATGTAGAGATGGTAAGGGGACTTACAACACATAAAGACATCATATTATATATATGTAGAGATGGTAGGAGGACTTACAACTCATAAAGACATCATATTATATCTATGTAGAGATGGTAGGAGACTCACAACTCATAAAGACATCATATTATATCTATGTAGAGATGGTAGGAGACTCACAACTCATAAAGACATCATATTATATATATGTAGAGATGGTAGGAGACTCACAACTCATAAATACATCATATTATATCTATGTAGAGATGGTAGGAGACTCACAACTCATAAAGACATCATATTATATCTATGTAGAGATGGTAGGGGGACTTACAACTCATAAAGACATCATATTATATCTATGTAGAGATGGTAGGAGGACTCACAACTCATAAAGACATCATATTATATCTATGTAGAGATGGTAGGGGGACTTACAACTCATAAAGACATCATATTATATCTATGTAGAGATGGTAGGAGACTCACAACTCATAAAGACATCGTATTATATCTATGTAGAGATGGTAGGAGACTTACAACTCATAAAGACATCATATTATATCTATGTAGAGATGGTAGGAGACTTACAACTCATAAAGACATCATATTATATATATGTAGAGATGGTAGGGGGACTTACAACTCATAAAGACATCATATTATATCTATGTAGAGATGGTAGGGGGACTTACAACTCATAAAGACATCATATTATATCTATGCAGAGATGGTAGGAGACTCACAACTCATAAAGACATCATATTATATCTATGTAGAGATGGTAGGAGGACTTACAACTCATAAAGACATCATATTATATCTATGTAGAGATGGTAGGAGGACTTACAACTCATAAAGACATCATATTATATCTATGTAGAGATGGTAGGAGACTCACAACTCATAAAGACATCGTATTATATCTATGTAGAGATGGTAGGGGGACTTACAACTCATAAAGACATCATATTATATCTATGTAGAGATGGTAGGGGGACTTACAACTCATAAAGACATCATATTATATCTATGTAGAGATGGTAGGAGACTTACAACTCATAAAGACATAATATTATATCTATGCAGAGATGGTAGGGGGACTCACAACTCATAAAGACATCATATTATATCTATGTAGAGATGGTAGGGGGACTTACAACTCATAAAGACATCATATTATATCTATGTAGAGATGGTAGGGGGACTTACAACTCATAAAGACATCATATTATATCTATGTAGAGATGGTAGGAGACTCACAACTCATAAAGACATCATATTATATCTATGTAGAGATGGTAGGAGGACTCACAACTCATAAAGACATCATATTATATCTATGTAGAGATGGTAGGGGGACTTACAACTCATAAAGACATCATATTATATCTATGTAGAGATGGTAGGAGACTCACAACTCATAAAGACATCATATTATATCTATGTAGAGATGGTAGGGGGACTCACAACTCATAAAGACATCATATTATATCTATGTAGAGATGGTAGGGGGACTTACAACTCATAAAGACATCATATTATATCTATGTAGAGATGGTAGGAGGACTAACAACTCATAAAGACATCATATTATATCTATGTAGAGATGGTAGGAGACTCACAACTCATAAAGACATCATATTATATCTATGTAGAGATGGTAGGAGACTCACAACTCATAGAGACATCATATTATATCTATGTAGAGATGGTAGGGGACTTACAACTCATAAAGACATCATATTATATCTATGTAGAGATGGTAGGAGACTCACAACTCATAAAGACATCATATTATATCTATGTAGAGATGGTAGGAGACTCACAACTCATAAAGACATATTATATCTATGTAGAGATGGTAGGAGACTCACAACTCATAAAGACATCATATTATATCTATGTAGAGATGGTAGGAGACTCACAACTCATAAAGACATCATATTTTATCTATGTAGAGATGGTAGGAGACTCACATCTCATAAAGACATCATATTATATCTATGTAGAGTTAGATGATGACAAGGATATTCAATAGATTTTTCTTCAAGGTTGGGTGTTTTTTAGAAATGAATATTTATAACAAGAAAATGTTCAACCACCTGGGAACCAGGTCGGGGTGTCCAACCCTCCTGGAGAGCAGGATTTTATTACAGACATATTTTAAACATATACTTCTCCCAGATTATAAAATATAAAATGTTTGTGTCCGTACCTGAAAGCAGTCTTTGGTTTTATGGTTTTATGACTCAACTGTGTTCTTCTTCTTCCTCTTCTACTACTACAAATTCTTCTTCTTCAGTTTAACAGCAGTGTTCATCCAACGTTATGGTGCATTACCACCACCTACTGTACTGGAGTGTGGGCCAGAAACAGGGAGAAACTAAATCCTACCTGCCAGCCCAGTTGCTCTTAAACCCAGGCACCACAGGCTAATAGGGATTTCTTTCCTTTACTCTCATCAGATTGAAACTTTACCAGTTGAAAGTATACATAAATACAATACATTTTTGTATTACAAGTTTAATTTATTATAACATGTAAATATGCAAATGAGGCAAACCCTCCTTAAATATGGGCTAATTTGCATATTACGAGAATTCGTTTTTCAACACATTGCTTCAAGGCAGAATGTTTTTGTTTATGTTTTATTGTGATAAGACACTCAATGGTCAGACTTTTACACAACAGTTTATCAAAAGATTTTCATTTCATGGAATTATTTAAAAAACACTATTGACATGTATGATGGATGGATATTTTGCATATATTTACAGATAAAATGACACTTAACATCAAAACGACACAATATATCAAGAAAAGCCTCTGTAAAAGTCTGACTATAAGACCTAAGAACCTGTGTGTGGAATAATGTGAATGTACATCCTCTGAAGACTGAGAGAAATGAATTGGAGCACGGGGAACATGTCATTTTGAGAAAATGGCCAATAAAGATAGGCTAATGCAATTAAAATGTACTTTCCATAAATATGACCATTTATGTCACATTAATTCAAACTTATTTTAACTTCATACAGTTTATCTCCTGGATTCATCTTTGTATTTTCTGGTTGTGTTGAGTGGGACAATGGAACATAGTGTTTAACATGATCCTATTGTCTATTGGCTTCAAGAAGATATTCACTTTATCCATTACAACAATCTGAGCCCCTTATCTGCTGGTTTCATCACTATATTTCTAGAGATTTATTTTTTACATTTATTGTAAGGTTAAGGTGATATACAGGTCTGGTTCTGAATTGTGAAATTCAATTATTATTATTCAATTAGTACGATTACAGAACATTTGAGGACACATACTGTAATATAAAAGGAAGCCACATCCCTACGTATAAGAGTCTGTATAGTTTCTGACACTGACTCCAACTGAGGTTCCCAATGTGAGGGGTTTGGAAATAGTATCTGAGGAAAATCTGTTTCATATTCAAAATGATCTGAAAACTTCAATCTTCTATGATAGACGTGTAGATCCCTCCGGAGCTCCCCGCAGTCCACCTGTTTAGGAGTTGGTATGAAAGTCAGTCCTCTTTCTAGAACCTCGCTCTCGGCTTTGTTGAGCCCAATGGGACATTGCTGGTCAAGACCTCTAATTGGTTGTGAAAGTAGTATGGACATATTGATGGAACGAGATCACTAAACTGGTGGTTAGACAGGGTAGATCCAAGAGCCTCTGCTGTCATCTAGAGGGTGTTTCTCTGTACTGCTTGACACATGGAGACTCAATGGAGGCCCAGTGGTTAGACAGGGTAGATCCAAGAGCCTCTGCTCTCATCTAGAGGGTGTTTCTCTGTACTGCTTGACACATGGAGACTCAATGGAGGCCCAGTGGTTAGACAGGGTAGATCCAAGAGCCTCTGCTGTCATCTAGAGGGTGTTTCCCAATGCAAATTCTCAAAGTAAGGCCCAAACAATTGTTTGTCAGGTTGGGATCTATAAAGCAGTATGTTCTTTATTTAATAGCAACTGGTTCATAAAAAGAGTGCCTGGAATACTCGGTTACTGAAGACATTGCCGAAAGTTATTAATTGATTCTTAAAGAATAAAACTTGTTTTACAAATCATGATCCTCATCTTGAAGAGTCACCTCAGACAGTATTCATAAAGAGTATTAGAGCTGATCTAGGATCAGTTTAGCCTTTTAGATCATAATGAATCAGATTACATGGAGAGGGGGACCTGATCCTAGATCATAATGAATTAATAATTAATAATCATAATTGTTTAATGCATGTTAACATTAGAAGCCTCCTCCCTAAGTTTGTTTTATTCACTGCTTTAGCACACTCTGCCAACACGGATGTTCTAGTCGTGTCTGAATCCTGGCTTAGGAAGACCACCAAAAATTCTGACATTTTCATCCCTAACTACAACATTTTCAGACAAGATAGAACGGCCAAAGGGGGCGGTGTTGCAATCTACTGTAGAGACAGCCTGCAGAGTTCTGTCCTACTATCCAGGTCTGGACCCAAACAATTTGAACTTCTTCTTTAAAAAATCCACCTCGCTAAAACAAGTCTCTCACCGTTGCCGCCTGCTATAGACCACCCTCTGCCCCCAGCTGTGCTCTGGACACCATATGTGAACTGATTGCCCCCCATCTATCTTCAGAGCTCGTGCTGCTAGGCGACCTAAACTGGAACATGCTTAACACCCCAGCCATCCTACAATCTAAGCTTGATGCCCTCAATCTCACACAAATTATCAATGAACCTACCAGGTACCACCCCAAAGCCGTAAACACTGGCACCCTCTTAGATATCATCCTAACCAACTTGCCCTCTAAATACACCTCTGCTGTTTTCAACCAAGATCTCAGCGATCACTGCCTCATTGCCTGCATCCGTAACGGGTCTGCGGTCAAACGACCTCCACTCATCACTGTCAAACGCTCCCTGAAACACTTCAGCGAGCAGGCCTTTCTAATCGACCTGGTCGGGGTATCCTGGAAGGATATTGATCTCATCCCGTCAGTAGAGGATGCCTGGTTATTTAAAAAAAAAAATGGCTTCCCTACTATCTTAAATAAGCATGCCCCATTCAAGAAATTTAGAACCAGGAACAGATATAGCCCTTGGTTCTCTCCAGACCTGACTGCCCTTAACCAACACAAAAACATCGTATGGCGTTCTGCATTAGCATCGAACAGCCCCCGTGATATGCAACTTTTCAGGGAAGCTAGAAACCAATATACACAGGCAGTTAGAAAAGTCAAAGCTAGCTTTTTCAAGCAGAAAAACACAAACTGAAAAAAGTTCTGGGACACTGTAAAGTCCATGGAGAATAAGAACATCTCCTCCCAGCTGCCCACTGCACTGAAGATAGGAAAAACTGTCACCACTGATAAATCCACTATAATTGAGAATTTCAATAAGCATTTTTCTACGGCTGGCCATGCTTTCCACCTGGCTACCCCTACCCCGGTCAACAGCACTGCACCCCCCACAGGTAATCGCCCAAGCCTTCCCCATTTCTCCTTCTCCCAAATCCAGTCAGCTGATGTTCTGAAAGAGCTGCAAAATCTGGACCCCTACAAATCAGCCGGGCTAGATAATCTGGACCCTTTCTTTCTAAAATTATCTGCTGAAATTGTTGCCACCCCTATTATTAGCCTGTTCAACCTATCTTTCGTGTCGTCTGAGATTCCCAAAGATTGGAAAGCAGCTGCGGTCATCCCCCTCTTCAAAGGGGGGGACACTCTTGACCCAAACTGCTACAGACCTATATCTATCCTACCCTGCCTTTCTAAGGTCTTCGAAAGCCAAGTCAACAAACAGATTACCGACCATTTCGAATCCCACCATACCTTCTCCGCATATCTTAACCGCCATCGATAAGAAACAATACTGTGCAGCCGTATTCATTGACCTGGCCAAGGCGTTCGACTCTGTCAATCACCACATCCTCATTGGCAGACTCGACAGCCTTGGTTTCTCAAATGATTGCCTCGCCTGGTTTACCAAATACTTCTCTGATAGAGTTCAGTGTGTCAAATCGGAGGGTCTGTTGTCCGGGCCTCTGGCAGTCTCTATGGGGGTGCCACAGGGTTCAATTCTTGGACCAACTCTCTTCTCTGTATACATCAATAATGTTGCTCTTGCTGCTGGTGAGTCTCTGATCCACCTCTACGCAGACGACACCATTCTGTATACTTCTGGCCCTTCTTTGGACACTGTGTTAACAACCCTCCAGGCGAGCTTCAATGCCATACAACTCTCCCTCCGTGGCCTCCAATTGCTCTTAAATACAAGTAAAACTAAATGCATGCTCTTCAACCGATCGCTGCCTGCACCTGCCCGCCTGTCCAACATCACTACTCTGGACGGCTCTGATTTAGAATATGTGGACAACTACAAATACCTAGGTGTCTGGTTAGACTGTAAACTCTCCTTCCAGACTCACATCAAACATCTCCAATCCAAAGTTAAATCTAGAATTGGCTTCCTATTCCGCAACAAAGCATCCTTCACTCATGCTGCCAAACATACCCTCGTAAGATTGACCATCCTACCAATCCTCGACTTCGGTGATGTCATTTACAAATTAGCCTCCAATACCCTACTCAATAAATTGGATGCAGTCTATCACAGTGCCATCTGTTTTGTCACCAAAGCCCCATATACTACCCACCACTGCGACCTGTACACTCTCGTTGGCTGGCCCTCGCTTCATACTCGTCGCCAAACCCACTGGCTCCAGGTCATCTACAAGACCCTGCTAGGTAAAGTCCCCCCTTATCTCAGCTCGCTGGTCACCATAGCAGCACCTACCTGTAGCACGCGCTCCAGCAGGTATATCTCTCTGGTCACCCCTAAAACCAATTCTTCCTTTGGCCGCCTCTCCTTCCAGTGCTCTGCTGCCAATGACTGGAACGAACTACAAAAATCCCTGAAACTGGAAACACTTATCTCCCTCACTCGCTTTAAGCACCAGCTGTCAGAGCAGCTCACAGATCACTGCACCTGTACATAGCCCATCTATAATAATTTAGCCCAAACAACTACCTCTTTCCCTACTGTATTTATTTATTTATTTATGTATTTTGCTCCTTTGCACCCCATTAGTTCTATCTCTACTTTGCACATTCTTCCACTGCAAATCTACCATTCCAGTGTTTTACTTGCTATATTGTATTTACTTCGCCACCATGGCCTTTTCTTTTTTTGCCTTCACCTCCCTTATCTCACCTCACTTGCTCACATTGTATATAGACTTATTTTTCTACTGTATTATTGACTGTATGTTTGTTTTACTCCATGTGTAACTCTGTGTTGTTGTATGTGTCGAACTGCTTTGCTTTATCTTGGCCAGGTCGCAATTGTAAATGAGAACTTGTTCTCAACTTGCCTACCTGGTTAAATAAAGGTTAAATAAAATTTAAAAAAATAAAGAAATCAGAATCAGAGAGGGGGACCTGATCCTAGATCATAATGAATCAGATTAAATGGAGAGGGGGGACCTGATCCTAGATCATAATGAATCAGATTACATGGAGAGGGGGGACCTGATCCTAGATCATAATGAATCAAATTACATGGAGAGAGGGGACCTGATCCTAGATCATAATGAATCAGATTAAATGGAGAGGGGGGACCTGATCCTAGATCATAATGAATCAGATTACATGGAGAGGGGGGACCTGATCCTAGATCATAATGAATCAGATTAAATGGAGAGGGGGGACCTGATCCTAGATCATAATGAATCAGATTACATGGAGAGGGGGGACCTGATCCTAGATCATAATGAATCAAATTACATGGAGAGAGGGGACCTGATCCTAGATCATAATGAATCAGATTAAATGGAGAGGGGGGACCTGATCCTAGATCATAATGAATCAGATTACATGGAGAGGGGGGACCTGATCCTAGATCATAATGAATCAGATTACATGGAGAGGGGGGACCTGATCCTAGATCATAATGAATCAAATTACATGGAGAGAGGGGACCTGATCCTAGATCATAATGAATCAGATTACATGGAGAGGAGGGACCTGATCCTAGATCATAATTAATCAGATGACATGGAGAGGGAGGACCTGATCCTAGATCAGCACTCCTCCTCTGGGACACTGCCTGTATGAAAACCGAACACATAGTTGTAAAGTCTTGTTACAGCAGGTGTCTACTGCCATCTAGTGGAAGATACCAATAAAACACTTTGTTTTCAGGTTGGGGAGGCGGCTGAGCTGAAACAGAAAGTAAAGTTATTATTTTGTTCAGGATCCATTTTGAGACGAAAGAGCAGAAAACACTATATGGCGAGAACAAACAAATAAAGTAAGTATTTCTGAACAATAATCTATTCTAATGGACAGAGTAAGATAATGAATATCTGTAATGAGATATTACTAGTTAGTAGAACTGCTACTTGAGCTGAGTTGCTGACAGACAGCAGTTTTCAAAGTGTAAACTAATCAGTAGGCCGACATGTTATCAGTAAAACGTCTGGTAAAGATGGTGGAGGAGCTTTTCAATGATAGGGTTTTATGTTTATCTCATGGTTTCTCAATCCTTTTGTTCTTACCAGCATTTACACACCTGATTCAACTAACCATCAAATATGTTAAGACAGTTTAATATTTGAGGCATACAAATGAACATTCTCAAATTAAAAACGTTTAGGTTTGTAGGCCTGTTAACAAGTATTAAAGGCCGACAGTAAATTAACATGTTGGAGGGAAAAAACACAGCTAAACTTGGTTTCTAGTAAATTATATGTTTAGCTAAAATAATGTAAGAGAGATGTCTTGAAGAAGGACTATAATAAAATAAAAAAACTGAAGCAAGATTCGGTACAAAGTCATGATTTACTGCTGTCGCATGCAACTGACTGTTAGCGCCCCCCTCTGGTCACTATTGTTATATAAAGGGGTGAATCCCTGAAGTCTCGCGATGTTGCACGTCTTTATTAGAAGACAGATAAATGTGTTGATTTGAAGGAAAGACGGGCAGATTCTGGTAGGTTCGCTACGAACTATTATAAAGTTAGGTCGTCGTCAGACATTCAACAGTCACAGTAGGTTTGAGCTACAGTATGATCACTAATCATGCCGACCAACCTGATGGTCTCTGTTGGAAATGTGAAAACTATCTGGCCTAGGCTATACATTAGGCTATATACAGTACATGCTCTGTCTTGCTACTGGCAGGACTATAACATTATGTGAACTGACCTGAACAGGTTTAGACTGGTCATCTATGATATGTAGGTTATATCTGAGGTATAGACCTCGATCTGCATATCACTAACAAACTGCTATTATACATTATAACCTAGTCTACTTTACATAATATAACATCTACATATCACTAACAACCCTCTACTATACATTATAACCTAGTCTACTTTACATAATATAACATCTACACATCACTAACATCCCACTATTATACATTATAACCTAGTCTACTTTACATAATATAACATCTACATATCACTAACAACCCACTATTATACATTATAACCTAGTCTACTTTACATAATATAACATCTACATATCACTAACAACCCACTACTATACATTATAACCTAGTCTACTTTACATAATATAACATCTACATATCACTAACAACCCACTATTATACATTATAACCTAGCATGCCCGTTTTAGCCCTTCTGTCTATATTCTCAGATACATTTAGAAAAGAACAGATTGAAAGACAATAAATAGCCTACTTTTAATGAATACAAATAGTGTGAGACATGGCCTTGTGGTGCTGTACTGTCTAGAACTACCTTTTAACAAACAGTGACTTATTATTATTATTATTATTGACAGTTACCATGGAGATGAAATGTCACAACTACATGTTCATGTGATGCATTAAATCACCTGACTGTTTCGATATGTCTGTTAGTAAATGTTTTATTTCTCAAAGAGATAATGAATACATGAGAACCATTGGAAATCAATTATTTGTTGTCACTGTGTTAACCACAACCTACATGCTGGATCTCTGTTTAGGGGACAGTGCTCTAAAATGAGTCTCTCTGGGGAGAGAGAGGAGGGGGGCCCTGCCTCTAAAATGAGTCTCTCTGGGGAGAGAGAGGAAGGGGGCCCTGCCTCTAAAATGAGTCTCTCTGGGGAGAGAGAGGAAGGGGGCCCTGCCTCTAAAATGAGTCTCTCTGTGGAGAGAGAGGGGGGCCCTGCCTCTAAAATGAGTCTCTCTGTGGAGAGAGAGGAGGGGGGCCCTGCCTCTAAAATGCATCTGTCTGGGGGACATGACACCAAAACTAAGAGGTAAGATGACAATTTTATGAAGAATGTATTATGTTTATTTCCAAAATAAATAGCTTTTTTAAGATGAATGCACTTACTGTAAATCTCTCTGGATAAGAGCATCTGCTAAATCAGGGGTTCTCAATCCGGGGTCTGTGGAGGTACTGCAGGGGTTCTCAATCCGAGGTCTGTGGAGGTACTGCAGGGGTTCTCAATCCGGGGTCTGTGGAGGTACTGCAGGGGTTCTCAATCCGGGGTCTGTGGAGGTACTGCAGGGGTTCTCAATCCGGGGTCTGTGGAGGTACTGCAGGGGTTCTCAATCCGGGGTCTGTGGAGGTACTGCAGGGGTTCTCAATCCGGGGTCTGTGGAGGTACTGCAGGGGTTCTCAATCCGGGGTCTGTGGAGGTACTGCAGGGGTTCTCAATCCGGGGTCTGTGGAGGTACTGCAGGGGTTCTCAATCCGGGGTCTGTGGAGGTACTGCAGGGGTTCTCAATCCGGGGTCTGTGGAGGTACTGCAGGGGTTCTCAATCCGGGGTCTGTGGAGGTACTGCAGGGTTCTCAATCCGGGGTCTGTGGAGGTACTGCAGGGGTTCTCAATCCGGGGTCTGTGGAGGTACTGCAGGGGTTCTCAATCCGGGGTCTGTGGAGGTACTGCAGGGGTTCTCAATCCGGGGTCTGTGGAGGTACTGCAGGGGTTCTCAATCCGGGGTCTGTGGAGGTACTGCAGGGGTTCTCAATCCGGGGTCTGTGGAGGTACTGCAGGGGTTCTCAATCCGGGGTCTGTGGAGGTACTGCAGGGGTTCTCAATCCGGGGTCTGTGGAGGTACTGCAGGGGTTCTCAATCCGGGGTCTGTGGAGGTACTGCAGGGGTTCTCAATCCGGGGTCTGTGGAGGTACTGCAGGGGTTCTCAATCCGGGGTCTGTGGAGGTACTGCAGGGGTTCTCAATCCGGGGTCTGTGGAGGTACTGCAGGGGTTCTCAATCCGGGGTCTGTGGAGGTACTGCAGGGGTTCTCAATCCGGGGTCTGTGGAGGTACTGCAGGGTTCTCAATCCGGGGTCTGTGGAGGTACTGCAGGGGTTCTCAATCCGGGGTCTGTGGAGGTACTGCAGGGGTTCTCAATCCGGGGTCTGTGGAGGTACTGCAGGGGTTCTCAATCCGGGGTCTGTGGAGGTACTGCAGGGGTTCTCAATCCGGGGTCTGTGGAGGTACAGCAGGGGTTCTCAATCCGGGGTCTGAGGAGGTACTGCAGGGGTTCTCAATCCGGGGTCTGTGGAGGTACTGCAGGGGTTCTCAATCCGGGGTCTGTGGAGGTACTGCAGGGGTTCTCAATCCGGGGTCTGTGGAGGTACTGCAGGGTTCTCAATCCGGGGTCTGTGGAGGTACTGCAGGGGTTCTCAATCCGGGGTCTGTGGAGGTACTGCAGGGGTTCTCAATCCGGGGTCTGTGGAGGTACTGCAGGGGTTCTCAATCCGGGGTCTGTGGAGGTACTGCAGGGGTTCTCAATCCGGGGTCTGTGGAGGTACTGCAGGGGTTCTCAATCCGGGGTCTGAGGAGGTACTGCAGGGGTTCTCAATCCGGGGTCTGTGGAGGTACTGCAGGGGTTCTCAATCCGGGGTCTGTGGAGGTACTGCAGGGGTTCCACGGCACCCTGACTGTACTCGTTGCAATGTTAGACATTTGATAGAATTTTCACATGACACGACCACTTTGCCTACTCTTAATTATTGCCTAATATAATGGAATGCATATTTTTTTAACCAATTCTGATCGTTGTTACCAGCAGATTTTTGACAATATAACCGTTATATCAACACACTCTTCACACCCGTTTAACAACTCTAAATATCTTTGGTATAGTTGCATCAAGTCCCTTGCCAATAATGTTGCCTACAACGTTGCATACAATGTTAATATTCATCAAACACATATTACGCCCTAGATACCTTCAACTGCCCAATTTATAGCCATGCCCAATTTAGGATTATTTTTTAACAATGTGATGTTGCTCTCCAAAGGGAGAACTTTAAATAACATGATGTAGATAATTAAATAATCAGAAGAAAAACGTGTTTATTATAGACTCTTAGAAAAGAAGGTTCCTTATAGAACCAAAAAGGCTTCTATCACTTCCTTAATATATGGACTCACTAAAAGTTATATGTATTTTTGGGTTCAGTGAAGAAGAACCTCTAGAGTTCTGATCAACAAAAGGTTCATGTTTTGAGGATGTGAACCCAGCAGCCCTCCAGTGGTCAGATCAATTCCACCTGTTTTTTCCAGCGCCCGGCCCGGGATTCGAACCAGCCACCTTTCGGTCACAGCTCCAACTCCAACCTGAGTTAATCTTCAGAAATAAGCATGAGTTAATCTGCCAAAATGAAGACAAAATGCTATGCAGTTATACATGGTATCACTTGTTATACATAATTATTATACATAAATCATTGCCAAAAGCACAAGACATACTGTTGCATGTAGGTCTATGTTATTTATAGATTGATCATATAGAAATATAAAACATTATTTTAACTACTGCAATGCAATTACATGTGGCGCAGGAACCACTGACTCACTGCATTATTCTATAGTATTATCAAGACACCTGCTGTTAACTCTTAACTACTTAGGAGAGCTCACGAGGTGTCCTAAATATCTGCCGACTAGGTGGGACTAGAGACTTCATGCATAGCATTAATTTATACCCATAAGTGTAAAATGTCTTTATTCTCAGCACTTATACGAACAATTTTCTACTCTGACACACTTTGACGATATGGACCCAGATCTCAACACATTGTTATAAAAAAACATAGAATGTTTGTTTAACATAATAATAAAAAATGAATATTACTAATGTAACCCACAGTAAAGACTGGGTTTAGTTGATTGTGTTGCACTGCTCATGTCCGCGTTCTGGAACTGTCCGCGTCCCCGTACAGAACTGTCCGCGTCCCCGTACAGAACTGTCCGCGTCCACGTTCGGTGTGGCGCCAAGCATATTGTCCGGTTACGCGCAGAGTTGCTGAGGTGATCTTGGAGAATAACGACGGAGTTCACTACAGTGTTGAGACACCGAAGTTCAGTGTTCAATTTGCTTTTTTCTTTACGGTCAGGGACAGTATGAGTGTAGCCAGATCCTTTTCACTCTCTATCCTTGTTTCATCTTGTGGTTCACCGGATTCATCATCGAGACGAGGGACAGACGAACGACCAGCTAGCTAGCTAAGCTAGTCAGTACAGCTAGTTAAGCTAGCTAGCTACTATACCAGCAGCATCCTAGTTACCATAGCTACCACTACATCATCACCGGCTGTCTGCATTTCTTGTGGACCGATGGAGCTCCCCGGTTGTTTCTTCCACCTGTTAAATCCGTGGAGGGCTTCTCCCTCTCTCGTTGACGGATGCTGGCTACCTGTGTCCGGTTCTCCTCTCTTCACTAGATGGACGGTAACTTTAGTGTTTAACCCCTCTGTGTCCAAGGACCAATCTTTTGAATATTATTTTCAGGGCGCCTCAATAGCAGGTATTGAACACCGGGTAAATAATCACTAGTCAGAGCCTCAACCTCAGTATACATTCATTATAAAACACATCTTAATATCTGATATTGCGAGTAAACAACCTCGGAATAGAAAAGACAAGAGTGCGTCTTCCAGCCCACCAATAAATTAAATAATTCAAGCCTCCCGGTTAGTAAATTTACCTCAACATGTCCCTGGAGAAGGCAGAGTAACGACACCAGCCTTTTAGCGGGGCTGACTACAACGCTCGAGTCGCTAAATTAATTTCGTTATTAAAAATGACACTGCTCGCGCACGCTAACAAGCGTCTAGAAGTCAGTTCTATTTGTGACGCAGTTCGCACTGCATCTCCTCATTGGTTTATAGCAGCAGGTGTAACGGATGTGAAATGGCGGGTACGCGCTAATAGCATTTCAATTGGTTACGTCACTTGCTCTGAGACCTGAAGTAGGGTTTCCCCTGCTCTGCGAGGGCCGTGGCCTTTGTGGTAATGAT
This sequence comes from Salvelinus fontinalis, assembly GCF_029448725.1. Classification (NCBI taxonomy): domain Eukaryota; kingdom Metazoa; phylum Chordata; class Actinopteri; order Salmoniformes; family Salmonidae; genus Salvelinus; species Salvelinus fontinalis. Next base: position 97,110,108 of record NC_074666.1, on the reverse strand, counting down.
GCTTCGTGGGTGTCAGTTGTTTATGTTTATGTTTATGCAGAGGGTCCCTGGTTCGCGCCCGTGTCGGGGCGAGGGGACGCCGTAAAGTTATACTGTTACACAGGTACCCACGTGCCATCTCCTCATTGGTTTATAGAAGCAGGTACCCACGTGCCATCTCCTCATTGGTTTATAGAAGCAGGTACCCACGTGCCATCTCCTCAGTGGTTTATAGAAGCAGGTACCCACGTGCCATCTCCTCATTGGTTTATAGAAGCAGGTACCCACGTGCCATCTCCTCATTGGTTTATAGAAGCAGGTACCCACGTGCCATCTCCTCATTGGTTTATAGAAGCAGGTACCCACGTGCCATCTCCTCATTGGTTTATAGAAGCAGGTACCCACGTGCCATCTCCTCATTGGTTTATAGAAGCAGGTACCCACGTGCCATCTCCTCATTGGTTTATAGAAGCAGGTACCCACGTGCCATCTCCTCATTGGTTTATAGCAGCAGGTACCCACGTGCCATCTCCTCATTGGTTTATAGAAGCAGGTACCCACATGCCATCTCCTCATTGGTTTATAGAAGCAGGTACCCACGTGCCATCTCCTCATTGTTTTATAGAAGCAGGTACCCACGTGCCATCTCCTCATTTAGCAAAAAAAACATAACTTAACATAAACATAACTTCTTTAAACAATAAAAGCTAATTTACGAACATTTCTGAAAATGGATATAAAGCTTTTTGGAATGAAACTCTTCTTATGTTTCCCCATCTGAGCTCAGAGTAGATCAGAGATGTAATGTTTGTCTCTGTTGTGTTGAAGCCCAATCAAGCAGGAGAGACCAGCCTCCCCTGTTCCCAGCTGTGTGTCCATGAAGAGTGACAAGTCTATGAATCTTCCTATATCCTTTAGAGAGGGAGACTTTTCTACTGAACAAAGGTAAGAAGAACTCACGGGTCATGGTCAGTGAGTTAAACAACACTGTCTCTAGTCATTTCTCCTCTCCCATTTTCCCATTTCTTTTTGTTGTTTTCATAATCCATAGGCTAAACCTTTTGTCCATTTTCATAGTCCTAAAACAATAATAATCAAACACAACATTCCCTCCCTGCGTGTGTGTGTGTGTGTGTGTGTGTGTGTGTGTGTGTGTGTGTGTGTGTGTGTGTGTGTGTGTGTGTGTGTGTGTGTGTGTGTGTGTGTGTGTGTGTGTGTGTGTGTGTGCGTGTGTGTGTGTACTCCCTAGATGAGGAGATGTAATCTCATGTTCTGCCCACAGAAGCCAACAGGAGAGATCAGAGTCAGAGATTCTCAGTGGTCAGTCTTCCCAGAGTCATCAAACAGACCTGGCCTCCATATTCAGTGTATGTGGTCCTGTTATGTACATTTGTTTTTGTTTACCTCAAGTAAAGTTGATCTGTCAATCATTCATTAATGTGTTGATGAGAAAGCATTTTGTCTCTTGCTTAACTTATTTATTTTATTTATTTCAGTTGCTTGAAGAGAAAATTATGACATTTGTGAAGAACGAGCTGAAGATGTTCAAGAGGATTCTTAGTCCAGAACTCCCAGAAGGCTTTGAGAGTCAGAAGCAGGATAAGGAAGTGGTGGATGCTGAAGATGAGAAGCAGGAGAGCAGTGCCAGAGAGGGGGCTCTGAAGATCACACTGCACGTCCTGAGGAAAATGAACCAGAAGGAGCTTGCTGACACACTGGAGAAATGTAAGATCTGTCTGCCTCATGTTGAATGCTGTTTTATAACATTTAAAAGCTGTAACTAAAGTACAGCTAAAGTAGCTGTGTAACTCAATGATATTGTAGCAGCCTTAACACAACACCTAGTGACCTCATCAAGTAGCAGCAGGGATGTGTTGTGGTGATTAATTTAGAGAGAGAGACAACATTAATAATACCATCAATAATACCAATAATAATATAATCAGTCACACCAGTCTGTAATGCATTATGAAAACATTTACACATTTATACAGTCAGTTAAGAGAATAAATTATTATAATTTAAACTTTATAACAGTCCTACAATACTGTAGGCATTAAAACAGATGTAATATTAATATCCTCTGTGTTATTTCTAGATTCAGATGAACCTGCTGTGATTTGCCAACGTGAACTCAAATCTAATCTAAAGAAGAAGTTTCAATGTGTATTTGAGGGGATCGCTAAACAAGGAAACCCAACACTTCTCAATAAGATCTACACAGAGCTCTACATCACAGAGGGTGGAACAGGAGAGGTCAATAATGAACATGAGCTGAGACAGATTGAGACAACAACCAGGAAACAAGCAAGACCAGAGACTGCAGTCAAATGTAACGACATCTTCAAACCCTTAACTGGACAAGACAAACCTATCAGAACTGTGCTGACAAAGGGAGTCGCTGGCATTGGAAAAACAGTCTCTGTGCAGAAGTTCATTCTGGACTGGGCTGAAGGAAAAGCAAATCAGGATGTCCAATTTGTATTTTCATTCCCTTTCCGGGAACTGAATTTGATGAAAGAGGACAAACACACTTTGATTGAACTTCTCAATCACTTCTCAATGGAAACCAAACAATCAGGAATCTCCAACTACGACAAGTACAAAGTTCTGTTCATCTTTGATGGTCTGGATGAGTGCCGACTGCCCCTAGACTTCCAGAAGAACAAGATCTGTTGGGACGTCACAGAGTCAACCTCAGTGGATGTTCTGCTGACAAATCTCATCAAGGGAAATCTGCTTCCCTCTGCTCTCCTCTGGATAACTACCCGACCTGCAGCAGCCAATAAGATCCCTTCAGGGTGTGTTGACCAGGTGACAGAGGTACGAGGGTTCAATGACCCACAGAAGGAGGAGTACTTCAGGAAGAGATTCAGTGATGAGGACCTGGCCAGCAGAATCATCTCACACATAAAGACATCAAGGAGCCTCCACATCATGTGCCACATTCCAGTCTTCTGTTGGATTTCTGCAACAGTCCTTGAACACATGCTGAAACATAAGATAGAAGAGATGCCCAAGACTCTGACTGAGATGTACACACACCTTGTGGTGTTTCATACCAAACAGAAGAATGAAAAGTATCTTGGGAAAGAAGAGACAGGTCCACACTGGAATAAAGAGAGCATTCTGTCACTGGGAAAACTAGCTTTTCAACAGCTTATGAATGGCAATCTGATTTTCTATGAAGAAGACCTGAAAGAGGCTGGCATTGATGTCAGTGAAGCCTCAGTGTACTCAGGATTGTGCACACAGCTCTTTAAAGAGGAATGTGGGCTGTACCAGGACAAGGTGTACTGCTTTGTTCATCTGAGCATTCAGGAGTTTCTGGCTGCTGTATATGTGTTCCTCTCATTCATCAACAACAATGAGAATGTAATGAACAAACTGAAAACAAAAGACCAGCCTGAAGTTACTTTCTACAAGAGAGCTGTGTATAAAGCCTTACAAAGTGAGACGGGAAACCTGGACCTTTTCCTCCGCTTCCTTCTGGGCCTCTCACTAGAGTCCAATCAGAAGCATTTACGAGGTCTACTGACAAAGACAAGAACCAGCTCACAGAGCCATGAAGAAACAGTCAAGTACATCAAGAAGAAGATCAGGGAGAATCCATCTCCAGAGAGGAGCATCAATCTGTTCCACTGTCTGAATGAACTGAATGACCATTCTCTAGTGGAGGAGATCCAAAGATACCTGAGATCAGGAAGTCTCTCAGAACCCAACCTGTCACCTGCACAGTGTTCAGCTCTGGTCTTTGTGTTGCTGACTTCAGAAAAGGAGCTAGATGTGTTTGACCTGAAGAAATATTCCAGATCAGAGGAAGGTCTTCGGAGGCTGCTGCCAGTGGTCAAAGTCTCCAGAGCTGTTCTGTGAGTAAATAAAATGACATATAAGATCTAAAAATCAGGAAAAAACATTCAGTTTAGAGAAAAATATGTATTATATATGTATATAATATTATATTGAATAACATACTGAATCAATGCGTTTATTTTGACATTAGTATAACAATATGACGATACAGTTCTAGGAGACGGAAGATTAATCTATATGTTGTCGTGTCTTTTGCTATGCCGGATTAAGTGTTATGACATGCTATTCTATAAAATAATTTCTCCATAATTAATATTACCTGATTGAACTAATCATGTAAATGTAATTAACTAGAGAGGAGGGACACCACGAAATAATATTTATAGAGCTGTTATCTTCTGAATAAACTCTTAAAGATTTAGTAATATTTTACATCAATAGCAGTCAATATTAATCGTCATCTTATTTCAGTCTCATCTGAAAGTTGTAAATTCTTGGTTATCTTCACGAACCCTGGCTAACAAGTTGAATCAGCAATACAAAATTGGGTTTAATTCTTTATTTACTAAATACCTAACTAATCACACAGAATTACGTATACACGGAATAAATCATACCTTTATTACAAATTGCCGTCAAAAAGGAAAACGTCCCTAGCGGGCGGAACAGCTTGTTACACAAAAGAAAAGGGTCTGGGTTTGAGTGAAAGAGCGGGAAGACTTTGAGGAACAAAGGGCGAAGCTGTGCTATCGTAAATACAATATCTTATGCATTCTAAATTACCGCCCATTTGGAAAAGGAAAATGCAATAAATATTTACTCTGAGCTGCGCTTCGGTAGGTTGGTGGTAGATGGAAGGCCCTGTTGCCCAACCGAGTCCTTTGTCCTTTGAAGAATGTCAGCTGCTGCTGCTGAGTGGTAGACTGGATACTCTGTCTGTCCTAATTTACGTTTGCAGCTGCTGTTGCTAACAACGTCTAGGAGGTATCACTTCTATAGTGAATACGAGTTCAAAGTTCATACCAGTCGCTACCAAAGCTCATGCTGAGGTTGGTTTCGTTCGGTAGTGATTACCTGAACCATTCTGACATCGGATCGTCACCCTAATGTACCCGGAACAGGAAGTTATATTTTTGTCAATGGCTTATATAGTGGAGGGAGAGGGGTGTGTCTGAAAAGTTTATTACCCATGTCTCTTCACAGGGGCGGGCCACTGGTTGAGCAAACTTATGAAAACCCAAATCTCTCATTTGGAAGCTAAATTTACATTTAATCTCTTCACAAATAGTTTCATATTCAAACATTTGAATTAAACAATTCCATGTGAATCCGATACCTCTGATGTTTAGACTTTCCACAGTAGAGTTTATGTCATTCTATCATTGATGAGAATGTCTCAGATGACAACCGAACTGACATAATATACCTTAAGTACCACCGCATATGTACAGTTGGTCGGATTACCAGAATATAGTTCATTTCCCCCCCAACTTCTGATGTTCCCAGAATCTCTATGTCAACAAAGGTTTTTTAAATGTAACCTCAGTAGGTTTGAGAAGGGAAAAGGGTCGGAACATGCAGTGAGAGGTTATCATGTTTTGTTGTAGCCTCTGTTATTGGTAATGGTGAGAGGTTAGCATGTTTTGTTGTAGCCTCTGTTATTGGTAATGGTGAGAGGTTAGCATGTTTTGTTGTAGCCTCTGTTATTGGTAATGGTGAGAGGTTAGCATGTTTTGTTGTAGCGTCTGTTATTGGTAATTGTGAGAGGTTAGCATGTTTTGTTGTAGCCTCTGTTATTGGTAATGGTGAGAGGTTAGCATGTTTTGTTGTAGCCTCTGTTGTTGGTAATGGTGAGAGGTTAGCATGTTTTGTTGTAGCCTCTGTTATTGGTAATGGTGAGAGGTTAGCATGTTTTGTTGTAGCCTCTGTTGTTGGTAATGGTGAGAGGTTAGCATGTTTTGTTGTAGCCTATGTAACTTTCTCACTCATTATTATTCATGATTCATTCATGATTTGTATTAATCAAGGCATCAACAGGATTAATTTAGTAGTGTTTAGAAACATGTTATCTACTCACTTATAAAGAAAATGACTCCAGTCATCATCCACCATTGAGTTTCTATTGGGCAAAACACAACCCAAAACAAACTGCAAATGTGTCAATGTCAACTCATATAAAACATTTGATCTGAAATCCAAAATGTTGGAGTATAGAGCCACATTTAAAATGTTAGCTTCACTGTCATAATAGATATGGTGAGGACTGTTTACTCAATACAATCTAAATCTGATACCTCACTGTCTGTCTTTTGACTGATACTGCTTTTTATTTTATTTTTTTACTTTTTTTACTTTTAAATTTTTTTTTACCCTCTTTTCTCCCCAATTTTTCGTGGTATCCAATCGCTAGTAATTACTTTCTTGTCTCATCGCTACAACTCCCGTACGGGCTCGGGACAGACGAAGGTCGAAAGCCATGCAACCTCCGAAGCACAACCCAACCAAGCCGCACTGTGTTAACACAGTGCGCCTCCAACCCGGAAGCCAGCCGCACCAATGTGTCGGAGGAAACACCGTGCACCCACCCCACTCGGTTGGCGCGCACTGCGCCCGGCCCGCCACAGGAGTCGCTGGAGCGCGTTGAGACAAGGATATCCCTACCGGCCAAACCCTCCATAACCCGGACGACGCTAGGCCAATTGTGCGTCGCCCCACGGACCTCCCGGTCGCGGCCAGCTGCGACAGAGCCTGGGCGCGAACCCAGAGACTCTGGTGGCGCAGCTAGCGCTGCGATGCAGTGCCCTAGACCACTGCGCCACCCGGGAGGCCCTTGATACTGCTTTTTAAACTGGTCTGGTCAGTCTTCTCAAATATTTGTAATACACATTTTTCTCTCTACAAGCAATACTTTGATAATTTGTCATTTCAAATAATGAAACATCCATTTATGAGTAGATATGGCAGGTTTCAGGACGCTGATGTATCTGAAAATGTTACAACGTTACACTGCCACTATTTTCACCACCAAAGAATAGCAGTGTGATTTTAATATGATTTGACTCTTTGCAGGCTGTCAGGCTGTGGAGTCACAGAGGAAGGCTGTGCTTCTCTGGTATCAGCTCTGAGGTCAAACCCCTCACACCTGAGAGAGCTGGACCTGAGCTACAATCACCCAGGAGACTCAGGAGTCAGACTGCTCTCTGCTGGCCTGGGGAATCCCCACTGTAAACTGGAGACTCTGAGGTCAGTATTCCTGTAGTTGGTCAACAAGTGATAACTGTTCATCAGATCCACATGTGTTTACCAGACACACATAGTCCACACCATATGTGTTTGGACAGTGAAGCTTACAGTTTTACATTTGGTGCTATGCTCCAGCATTTTGGATTTGAGATATAATGTTTCATATTAGGTGACAGTACAGAATGTCACCTTTTATTTGAGGTTAACGGTGAGCGTTTAGTATGTTTTGTTGTAGCCTCTGTTATTGGTAATGGTGAGAGGTTAGCATGTTTCGTTGTAGCCTCTGTTATTGGTAATGGTGAGAGGTTAGCATGTTTTGTTGTAGCCTCTGTTATTGGTAATGGTGAGAGGTTAGCATGTTTTGTTGTAGCCTCTGTTATTAGTAATGGTGAGAGGTTAGCATGTTTTGTTGTAGCCTCTGTTATTGGTAATGGTGAGAGGTTAGCATGTTTTGTTGTAGCCTCTGTTATTGGTAATGGTGAGAGGTTAGCATGTTTTGTTGTAGCCTCTGTTATTGGTAATGGTGAGAGGTTAGCATGTTTTGTTGAAGCCTCTGTTATTGGTAATGGTGAGAGGTTAGCATGTTTTGTTGTAGCCTCTGTTATTGGTAATGGTGAGAGGTTAGCATGTTTTGTTGTAGCCTCTGTTATTGGTAATGGTGAGAGGTTAGCATGTTTTGTTGTAGCCTCTGTTGTTGGTAATGGTGAGAGGTTAGCATGTTTTGTTGTAGCTTCTGTGTCTTTCTCACTCATTGTGATTCATCATTTATTCATGATTTGTATTAATCATGGCATCATCAGGGTTAATTTAGTAGTGTTTAGAAACATGTTATCTACTCACAGACAGAAAATGAAGCCAGTCGTCATCCACCATTTTATTATTCTGCAAAACACAACCAAAACAAACTGCAAATGCAACCAACGAGTTTATGAACAAATACTAAACTTTTAACTACTTTAATACACTATGAGTAAATTGGTCATACTATTTATGACTTCTTCAAATAGGGGGACTAGATACATAAAGTGCTTTACATTTTCTAAATGGTGAAACAGATATGTATGAAAATACCCTCAAATAAAAGGTGACATTATATACTGTCACCTCATATGAAACATTTGATCTGAAATCCAAAATGTTGGAGTATAGAGCCACATTTAAAATGTTAGCTTCACTGTCAAAATAGATATGGTGTGGACTGTTTACTCAATACAATCTAAATCTGATACCTCACTGTCTGTCTTTTGACTGATACTGCTTTTTAAACTGGACTGGTCAGTCTACTCAAATATCCGTACAATACATTTTTCTCTCTAAAAGCAACACTTTGATAATTTGTCATTTCAAAAAATGAAACATCCATTTATGAATAGATATGGCAGGTTTCAGGACACTGATGTATCTGAAAATGTTACAACGTTATACTGCCACTATTTTCACCACCAAAGAATAGCAGTGTGAATTTAAAATGATTTGACTCTTTGCAGGCTGTCAGGCTGTGGAGTCACAGAGAAAGGCTGTGCTTCTCTGGTCTCAGCTCTGAGGTCAAACCCCTCACACCTGAGAGAGCTGGACCTGAGTAACAATGACCTGAAGGATTCAGGAGTGAAGCTGCTCTCTGATGGACTGGGGAATCCCCACTGTAAACTGGAGACTCTGAGGTCAGTATTCCTGTAGTTGGTCAACAAGTGATAACTGTTCACCAGATCCACATGTGTTTACCAGACACACATAGTCCACACCATATGTGTTTGGACAGTGAAGCTTACAGGTTTACATTTGGTGTTATGCTCCAGCATTTTGGATTTGAGATAGAATGTTTCATATTAGGTGACAGTACAGAATGTCACCTTTTATTTGAGGGAATTCAATCATATATTTTACCGTTTAGATATGAATAGGGAATAATGATGAATAACAAAGTTATAGAGGCACAAATATCAGTATATATGCTAATCTCCCCTGTTATTGGTAATGGTGAGAGGTGAGCATGTTTTGTTGTAGCCTCTGTTATTGGTAATGGTGAGAGGTTAGCATGTTTTGTTGTAGCCTCTGTTATTAGTAATGGTGAGAGGTTAGCATGTTTTGTTGTAGCCTCTGTTATTAGTAATGGTGAGAGGTTAGCATGTTTTGTTGTATCCTCTGTTATTGGTAATGGTGAGAGGTTAGCGTGTTTTGTTGTATCCTCTATTATTGGTAATGGTGAGAGGTTAGCGTGTTTTGTTGTAGCCTCTGTTATTGGTAATGGTGAGAGGTTAGCATGTTTTGTTGTAGCCTCTGTTATTGGTAATGGTGAGAGTTTAGCATTTTTTGTTGTAGCCTCTCTTATTGGTAATGGTGAGAGGTTAGCATGTTTTGTTGTAGTTTCTGTTATTGGTAATGGTGAGAGGTTAGCATGTTTTGTTGTAGCCTCTGTTATTAGTAATGGTGAGAGGTTAGCATGTTTTGTTGTTGCCTCTGTTATTGGTAATGGTGAGAGGTTAGCATGTTTTGTTGTAGCCTCTGTCATTGGTAATGGTGAGAGGTTAGCATGTTTTGTTGTAGCCTCTCTTATTGGTAATGGTGAGAGGTTAGCATGTTTTGTTGTAGCCTCTGTTATTGGTAATGGTGAGAGGTTAGCATGTTTTGTTGTAGCCTCTGTTATTGGTAATGGTGAGAGGTTAGCGTGTTTTGTTGTATCCTCTATTATTGGTAATGGTGAGAGGTTAGCGTGTTTTGTTGTAGCCTCTGTTATTGGTAATGGTGAGAGGTTAGCATGTTTTGTTGTAGCCTCTGTTATTAGTAATGGTGAGAGGTTAGCATTTTTTGTTGTAGCCTCTCTTATTGGTAATGGTGAGAGGTTAGCATGTTTTGTTGTAGTTTCTGTTATTGGTAATGGTGAGAGGTTAGCATGTTTTGTCGTAGTCTCTGTTATTGGTAATGGTGAGAGGTTAGCATGTTTTGTTGTAGTCTCTGTTATTGGTAATGGTGAGAGGTTAGCATGTTTTGTTGTAGCCTCTGTTATTGGTAATGGTGAGAGGTTAGCATGTTTTGTTGTAGTCTCTGTTATTGGTCATGGTGAGAGGTTAGCATGTTTTGTTATAGTCTCTGTTATTAGTAATGGTGAGAGGTTAGCATGTTTTTTTGTTGCCTCTGTTATTGGTAATGGTGAGAGGTTAGCATGTTTTGTTGTATCCTCTGTTATTGGTAATGGTGAGAGGTTAGCATGTTTTGTTGTAGACTCAGTTATTGGTAATGGTGAGAGGTTAGTATGTTTTGTTGTAAACTCTGTTATTGGTAATGGTGAGAGGTTAGCATGTTTTGTTGTATCCTCTGTTATTGGTAATGGTGAGAGGTTAGTATGTTTTGTTGTATTCTCTGTTATTGGTAATGGTGAGAGGTTAGCGTGTTTTGTTGTATCCTCTGTTATTGGTAATGGTGAGAGGTTAGCATGTTTTGTTGTAGCCTCTCTTAATGGTAATGGTGAGAGGTTAGCATGTTTTGTTGAAGCCTCTGTTATTGGTAATGGTGAGAGGTTAGCATGTTTTGTTGAAGCCTCTGTTATTGGTAATGGTGAGAGGTTAGCATGTTTTGTTGAAGCCTCTGTTATTGGTAATGGTGAGAGGTTAGCATGTTTTGTTGTGTCCTCTGTTATTGGTAATGGTGAGAGATTAGCATGTTTTGTTGTAGCCTCTGTTATTGGTAATGGTGAGAGGTTCGCATGTTTTGTTGTAGCCTCTGTTATTGGTAATGGTGAGAGGTTAGCATGTTTTGTTGTAGTCTCTGTTATTGGTAATGGTGAGAGGTTAGCATGTTGTGTTGTATCCTCTGTTATTAGTAATGGTGAGAGGTTAGCATGTTTTGTTGTAGCCTCTGTTGTTGGTAATGGTGAGAGGTTAGCATGTTTTGTTGTAGCTTCTGTGTCTTTCTCACTCATTGTGATTCATCATTTATTCATGATTTGTATTAATCATGGCATCATCAGGGTTAATTTAGTAGTGTTTAGAAACATGTTATCTACTCACAGACAGAAAATGAAGCCAGTCTTCATCCACCATTTTATTATTCTGCAAAACACAACCAAAACAAACTGCAAATGCAACCAACGAGTTTACGAACAAATACTAAACTTTTAACTACTTTAATACACTATGAGTAAATTGGTCATACTATTTATGACTTCTTCAAATAGGGGGACTAGATACATAAAGTGCTTTACATTTTCTAAATGGTGAAACAGATATGTATGAAAATACCCTCAAATAAAAGGTGACATTATATACTGTCACCTCATATGAAACATTTGATCTGAAATCCAAAATGTTGGAGTATAGAGCCACATTTAAAATGTTAGCTTCACTGTCAAAATAGATATGGTGTGGACTGTTTACTCAATACAATCTAAATCTGATACCTCACTGTCTGTCTTTTGACTGATACTGCTTTTTAAACTGGACTGGTCAGTCTACTCAAATATCCGTACAATACATTTTTCTCTCTAAAAGCAACACTTTGATAATTTGTCATTTCAAAAAATGAAACATCCATTTATGAATAGATATGGCAGGTTTCAGGACACTGATGTATCTGAAAATGTTACAACGTTATACTGCCACTATTTTCACCACCAAAGAATAACAGTGTGAATTTAAAATGATTTGACTCTTTGCAGGCTGTCAGGCTGTGGAGTCACAGAGAAAGGCTGTGCTTCTCTGGTCTCAGCTCTGAAGTCAAACCCCTCACACCTGAGAGAGCTGGATCTGAGTAACAATGACCTGAAGGATTCAGGAGTGAAGCTGCTCTCTGATGGACTGGGGAATCCCCACTGTAAACTGGAGACTCTGAGGTCAGTATTCCTGTAGTTGGTCAACAAGTGATAACTGTTCACCAGATCCACATGTGTTTACCAGACACACATAGTCCACACCATATGTGTTTGGACAGTGAAGCTTACAGGTTTACATTTGGTGTTATGCTCCAGCATTTTGGATTTGAGATAGAATGTTTCATATTAGGTGACAGTACAGAATGTCACCTTTTATTTGAGGGAATTCAATCATATATTTTACCGTTTAGATATGAATAGGGAATAATGATGAATAACAAAGTTATAGAGGCACAAATATCAGTATATATGCTAATCTCCCCTGTTATTGGTAATGGTGAGAGGTGAGCATGTTTTGTTGTAGCCTCTGTTATTGGTAATGGTGAGAGGTTAGCATGTTTTGTTGTAGCCTCTGTTATTAGTAATGGTGAGAGGTTAGCATGTTTTGTTGTAGCCTCTGTTATTAGTAATGGTGAGAGGTTAGCATGTTTTGTTGTATCCTCTGTTATTGGTAATGGTGAGAGGTTAGCGTGTTTTGTTGTATCCTCTATTATTGGTAATGGTGAGAGGTTAGCGTGTTTTGTTGTAGCCTCTGTTATTGGTAATGGTGAGAGGTTAGCATGTTTTGTTGTAGCCTCTGTTATTGGTAATGGTGAGAGGTTATCATGTTTTGTTGTGACCTCTGTTATTGGTAATGGTGAGAGGTTAGCATGTTTTGTTGTAGCCTCTGTTATTGGTAATGGTGAGAGTTTAGCATTTTTTGTTGTAGCCTCTCTTATTGGTAATGGTGAGAGGTTAGCATGTTTTGTTGTAGTTTCTGTTATTGGTAATGGTGAGAGGTTAGCATGTTTTGTTGTAGCCTCTGTTATTGGTAATGGTGAGAGGTTGGCATGTTTTGTTGTAGCCTCTGTTATTGGTAATGGTGAGAGGTTAGCATGTTTTGTTGTAGTTTCTGTTATTGGTAATGGTGAGAGGTTAGCATGTTTTGTTGTAGCCTCTGTTATTGGTAATGGTGAGAGGTTAGCATGTTTTGTTGTAGCCTCTGTCATTGGTAATGGTGAGAGGTTAGCATGTTTTGTTGTAGCCTCTCTTATTGGTAATGGTGAGAGGTTAGCATGTTTTGTTGTAGCCTCTGTTATTGGTAATGGTGAGAGGTTAGCATGTTTTGTTGTAGCCTCTGTTATTTACATTTTTCTCTCTAAAAGCAACACTTTGATAATTTGTCATTTCAAATAATGAAACATTCATTGATGAATAGATATGGCAGGTTTCAAGACGCTGATGTATCTGAAAATGTTACAACGTTACACTGCCACACTACTCACAGACCTGTAACTTCTTCTTTAAGAGGCTCCTCTGTCCTCCACTCGTTACCTGTATTAATAGCACCTGTTTGAACTTGTTATCAGCTGACTAAATACTTTTTTGCCCCACTGTATGTGTTAAAATATCGTCAAATAAAAGGTGACATTATATACTGTCACCTCATATGAAACATTTGATCTCAAATCCAAAATGTTGGAGTATAGAGACACATTTAAAATGTTAGCTTCACTGTCAAAATAGATATGATGTGGACAGTAAACTCAATACAATCTAAATCTGATACCTCACTGTCTGTCTTTTGACTGATACTGCTTTTTAAACTGGTCTGGTCAGTCTACTCAAATATTTGTACTATACATTTTTCTATTTGCAGGCAACACTTTGATAATTTGTCATTTCTAATAATGAAACATCCATTTATGAATAGATATGGCAGGTTTCAGGACACTGATGTATCTGAAAATGTTAAAAAGTTATAAAAAATATACTGCCACTATTTTCACCACCAAAGAATATCAGTGTGATTTTAATATGATTTGACTCTTTGCAGGCTGTCAGGCTGTCTAGTCACAGAGGAAGGCTGTGCTTCTCTGGTCTCAGCTCTGAGGTCAAACCCCTCACACCTGAGAGAGCTGGATCTGAGCTACAATCACCCAGGAGACTCAGGAGTCAGACTGCTCTCTGCTGGACTGGAGGATCCACACTGCAGACTGGAGAAACTCAAGTATGTAGAGGGTTTATGTCAATGTTCATATCAGACATGTTTGACTTATCAGGCTGGTTAAGACAAACATTCTTACCACCACTTGGACAAAGTTATATGCTGACTGTGTGTGAGTCCAGTGTGTGTGTGTGTGAGTCCAGTGTGTGTGTGTGTGTGTGTGTCCAGTGTGTGCTGTGTGTGTGTGAAACACACACTGGACTCACACTCACAGACTCACACTGGACACATACACACACACACACACACACACACACACACACACACTGGACTCACACACACACACACACTGAACACTCACACACACTGGACTCACACACACACACACACACACACACACTGAACACACACACACACACACACTGAACACTCACACACACACACACACACAGACAAACATTCTTACCAACACTTGACCGTGTATGTGTATGTGTGTCCAGTGTGTGTATGTGTGTGTGTCCGGTGTGTCAAGTGTGTGTGTCCCCGGTGTTTCAAGTATGTGTGTGTGTCCAGTGTGTGTGATTGTGTGTGTGTGTGTGTGTGTGTGTGTGTGTGTGTGAGTTCAGGTGTATCCCTCAATGACTGTCTGTTCTTCTGCTTACCGCTACAGTGTGGAACATGGTGGAGAGTACACAATGAAACCTGGGCTTAGAAAATGTGAGTGTTGACTGCTGTGAAGAATATGACTAAGAATAAGTCTTAATTCAAGTTAAGTCAAAGTCAAAGACCACCATCATTACTGACTTGGTCATATTAAATATCAGCTGTAGTTCTACAGAAGCAGAAATCAGGGACACCAACGTTTACAAAGAGTTGCTTTGACAATGTGTGTGTGTGTGTGTGTGTGTGTGTGTGTGTGTGTGTGTGTGTGTGTGTGTGTGGGTGTGGGTGTGGGTGTGGGTGTGGGTGTGTGTGTGTGTGTGTGTGTGTGTGTGTGTGTGTGTGTGTGTGTGTGTGTGGGTGTGGGTGTGGGTGTGGGTGTGTGTGTGTGTAATTAATGGGAATAAGTGTGTTTTATATTACCATACAGTATAACATATGATCATTCACCAAGTCTCAAGTTACCTTAACTTCTCCTTTTGATACCTAGAAACATCTACATTAAATGAATTAGTGAAAAGTGAGTTAACATTCTAATGTGAATGATGATGATTTCTAATATTGTGTCTGGTTTCATCCATCAGATGTCTGTGATCTCACACTGGACCTAAACACAGTAAACAGACTCCTCTCTCTGTCTGAGGAGAACAGAAAGGTGACATGGAGGACAGAGAAGCAGCCGTATCCTGATCACCCAGAGAGATTTGAGGACTGTAGACAGGTGCTGTGTAGAGAGGGTCTGACTGGGCGCTGTTACTGGGAGGTAGAGTGTAGTGGGATAATGGGGGCTGGTATAGGAGTGACATATAAAGGAATCAGCAGGAGAGGAAGAGGAGGGGTTAAGGAGTGTTGGCTTGGATACAATGACAAGTCCTGGATTCTGTTCTGCTCTGACAACAGTTACTCTGCCAGGCACAATTATAATTCCACTACCATAGACGTCCCCTCCTCCAGCTCCCACAGAGTAGGAGTGTATCTGGACTGGCCAGCCGGCACTCTGTCCTTCTATAGAGCCTCCTCTGACACACTGACCCACCTGATCACATTCACCTCCACATTCACTGAGCCCCTCTATCCAGGGTTTCATATTTGGTATGTTGACTCCTCAGTGTCCCTGAAATAATAACCTGATACACACACACACACACACACACACACACACACACACACACACACACACACTCACTGGACAGACACACACACACTGGACAGACACACACACACTGGACACACACACACACACACACTGGACACGAACACACATACACACACACACACACACACACACTGGACACACACACACACACACACTGGACACACACACACACACACTGGACACACACACACACAAACACTGGACACACACACACACTCACTGGACAGATACACACACACTGGACACACACACGTACACACACTCACACTGGACACACACACACACACACACACACACACTGGGCACACACACACACTGGGCACACACACACACACACTGGACACACACACACACTGGACACACACACACACTGGACACACACATACACTCACACTGGACACACACACTCACACTGAACACACACACACACACACACACACACACACACACACACACTGGACACAGACACACTGGACACACACACATACACACACACACACTGGACACACACTCACACTGGACACACACACACACACTCACCTGGACACACACACACTCACACTGGACACACACACACACACACACACACTGGGCACACACACAGACTGGGCACACACACACACTGGACACACACACACACTGGACACACACACACTGGACACACACACACACTGGAAACACACACATACACACACTGGACACACACACACACACACACACACACACACACTGGACACACACACACACACACACACTGGACACACACACACACACACACACACACACTGGACACACACACACACACACTGGACACACACACACACACGTACACACACTGGACACACACTCACACTGGACACACACACACTGGGCACACTGGACACACACACACACGTACACACACTGGACACACACTCACACTGGACACACACACACACACACACACACTCACACTGGACAGACACACACACACTGGACAGACACACACACACTGGACACACACACACACACACACTGGACACACACACACACACACTGGACACACACACACACAAACACTGGACACACACACACACTCACTGGACAGATACACACACGTACACACACTCACACTGGACACACACACACTGGGCACACACACACACTGGGCACACACACACACACACACTGGACACACACACACACTGGACACACACATACACTCACACTGGACACACACACTCACACTGAACACACACACACACACACACACACACACTGGACAGATACACAGATACACACACACTGGGCACACACACACACTGGGCACACACACACTGGACACACACATACACTCACACTGGACACACACACTCACACTGGACACACACACTGGACACACACACACACACTGGACACACACACTGGACACACACACACACACACTGGACACACACACACACACTGGAAACACTGGACACACACACACACTCACTGGACACAGACACACTGGACACACACACATACACACACTGGACACACACACACACACACACTGGACACGAACACACACACACACACACACACACACACACACACTGGACACACACACACACACACACTGGACACACACACACACACACTGGACACACACACACACAAACACTGGACACACACACACACTCACTGGACAGATACACACACACTGGACACACACACACGTACACACACTCACACTGGACACACACACACACACACACACACACACTGGGAACACACACACACTGGGCACACACACACACACACACTGGACACACACACACACTGGACACACACATACACTCACACTGGACACACACACACACACACACACACACACACACACACTGGACACAGACACACTGGACACACACACATACACACACACACACTGGACACACACTCACACTGGACACACACACACACACTCACCTGGACACACACACACACTCACACTGGACACACACACACACACACACACACTGGGCACACACACAGACTGGGCACACACACACACTGGACACACACACACACTGGACACACACACACTGGACACACACACACACTGGAAACACACACATACACACACTGGACACACACACACACACACACACACACACACTGGACACACACACACACACACACACTGGACACACACACACACACACTGGACACACACACACACACACTGGACACACACACACACACGTACACACACTGGACACACACTCACACTGGACACACACACACACACACACACACACACACACTGGGCACACTGGACACACACACACACGTACACACACTGGACACACACTCACACTGGACACACACACACACACACACACTCACACTGGACAGACACACACACACTGGACACACACACACACACACACTGGACACACACACACACACACTGGACACACACACACACAAACACTGGACACACACACACACTCACTGGACAGATACACACACGTACACACACTCACACTGGACACACACACACTGGGCACACACACACACTGGGCACACACACACACACACTGGACACACACACACACTGGACACACACATACACTCACACTGGACACACACACTCACACTGAACACACACACACACACACACACACACACACTGGACAGATACACAGATACACACACACTGGGCACACACACACACTGGGCACACACACACTGGACACACACATACACTCACACTGGACACACACACTCACACTGAACACACACACACACACACACACACACACACACACACACACACACACACACACTGGACACACACACACACACTGGACACACACACTGGACACACACACACACACACTGGACACACACACACACACTGGAAACACTGGACACACACACACACTCACTGGACACAGACACACTGGACACACACACATACACACACTGGACACACACACACACACACACACACACACACACACACTGGACACACACTCACACTGGACACACACACACACTCACCTGGACACACACACACACTCACACTGGACACACACACACACACACACACACACACACACACACACACACACTGGGCACACACACAGACTGGGCACACACACACACTGGACACACACACACACTGGACACACACACACACTGGAAACACACACATACACACACTGGACACACACACACTGGACACACACACACACACACACTGGACACACACACACACACACACTGGACACACACACACACACGTACACACACTGGACACACACACACACACACACACACACACACACACACACACACACACACACACACACACACTGGGCACACACACACACACACACTGGACACACACACACACACGTACACACACTGGACACACACTCACACTGGACACACACACACACACACACACACACACACACACACACACTGGGCACACACACACACACACACTGGACACACACACACACACACTCACACTGGACACACACACTCACACTGAACACACACACACACACACACACACTGGACAGATACACACACACACTGGACACACACACACACACACACACACACTGGACACACACACACACTGGACAGATACACACACACACTGGACACACACACACACTCACTGGACACAGACACACTGGACACACACATTCACACTGGACACACACACACACACACACACACACACACACTGGGCACACACACAGACTGGGCACACACACACACTGGACACACACACACACTGGACACACACACACACTGGACACACACACACACTGGAAACACACACACACACACACTGGACACACACACACACACACACACACACACTGGACACACACACACACACACGTACACACACTGGACACACACTCACACTGGATACACACACACACACACACACACACACTGGGCACACACACACACACACACACTGGACACACACACACACGTACACACACTGGACACACACTCACACTGGACACACACACACACACACACTCACACTGGACACACACACTCACACTGAACACACACACACACACACACACACTGGACAGATACACACACACACTGGACACACACACACACACTGGACACACACACACACACACACTGGACACACACACACACTGGAAACACTGGACACACACACACTGGACACACACACACACACTGGACACACACACACACTGGAAACATACACACACACACACACACTGGACACAAACACACACACACACACACACACACACACTGGACACACACACACTGGACACACACACACACACACTGGAAACACACTCACACTCACTGGACACACACACACATTCACACTGGACACACACACACACTCACCTGGACACACACACACACACTCACACTGGACACACACACACACACACACTGGACAGATACACACACACTGGACACATACACACACACACTGGACACACACACACACAAACACTGGACACACACACACACACTCACTGGACAGATACACACACACTGGACACACACTCACACTGGACACACACACACTGGACACACACACTCACACTGAACACACACACACACACACACACACACTGGACAGATACACACACACACTGGACACACACACACACACACACACACACACACACACACACACACACACACACACTGGACACACACTGGAAACACTGGACACACACACACTCACTGGACACACACACACACACACACACACTGGACACACACACACACACACTGGACACACACACACACACTGGACACACACACTGGACAGACACACTGGACACACACACACTGGACACACACACACACACACACTGGACACACACACACACTGGACACACACACACACTGGAAACACACACATACACACACTGGACACACACACACTGGACACACACACACACACACACTGGACACACACACACACACACACTGGACACACACACACACACGTACACACACTGGACACACACACACACACACACACACACACACACACACACACACACACACACACACACACACACACACTGGGCACACACACACACACACACTGGACACACACACACACACGTACACACACTGGACACACACTCACACTGGACACACACACACACACACACACACACACACACACACACACACACACACACTGGGCACACACACACACACACACTGGACACACACACACACACACTCACACTGGACACACACACTCACACTGAACACACACACACACACACACACACTGGACAGATACACACACACACTGGACACACACACACACACACACACACTGGACACACACACACACTGGACAGATACACACACACACTGGACACACACACACACTCACTGGACACAGACACACTGGACACACACATTCACACTGGACACACACACACACACACACACACACACACTGGGCACACACACAGACTGGGCACACACACACACTGGACACACACACACACTGGACACACACACACACTGGACACACACACACACTGGAAACACACACATACACACACTGGACACACACACACACACACACACACACACACACACACTGGACACACACACACACACACACTGGACACACACACACACACACACACACACTGGACACACACACACACACACGTACACACACTGGACACACACTCACACTGGATACACACACACACACACACACACACACACACACTGGGCACACACACACACACACACACTGGACACACACACACACGTACACACACTGGACACACACTCACACTGGACACACACACACACACACACACACTCACACTGGACACACACACTCACACTGAACACACACACACACACACACACACTGGACAGATACACACACACACTGGACACACACACACACTGGACACACACACACACACACACTGGACACACACACACACTGGAAACACTGGACACACACACACTGGACACACACACACACACTGGACACACACACACACTGGAAACATACACACACACACACACACTGGACACAAACACACACACACACACACACACACACACTGGACACACACACACTGGACACACACACACACACTGGAAACACACTCACACTCACTGGACACACACACACATTCACACTGGACACACACACACACTCACCTGGACACACACACACACACTCACACTGGACACACACACACACACACACTGGACAGATACACACACACTGGACACATACACACACACACTGGACACACACACACACAAACACTGGACACACACACACACTCACTGGACAGATACACACACACTGGACACACACTCACACTGGACACACACTCACACTGGACACACACACACTGGACACACACACTCACACTGAACACACACACACACACACACACACACACACTGGACAGATACACACACACACTGGACACACACACACACACACACACACACACACACACACACACACACACACACACACACACACACACTGGACACACACTGGAAACACTGGACACACACACACTCACTGGACACACACACACACACACACACACTGGACACACACACACACACACTGGACACACACACACACACTGGACACACACACTGGACAGACACACTGGACACACACACACTGGACACACACACACACTCACACTGGACAGACACACTGGACACACACTGGACACACACACACACACACACTGGACACACACACACACACCTGGACACACACACACACACTGGACACACACTCACACTCACTGGACACACACACTCACACTGGACACACACTGGACAGATACACACACACTGGACACACACACTGGACACACACACTGGACACACACAGATGCGTGTCTTCCTATAATTGTGACACTGTTAAAATACCAATGTGATCATTTGTTGTCTTTTATGTGGAATAACAAATTGTATAATTATATATGGACATACGCTCCATAGTTGTACAAGTATACAAGTATATATTGTACTTTTCATAATAAAACATACTTGAAACAAGAAAAGCATGTTAATTGTGAAAACAGTTTGGTTATTGATGTTACGTTTCCTCTGTCAGGTTGACGTTAACCTGCGACTGGTTGAAACATGAAACTAATATGAAATGAAATACAAAACAATTAAATATGTGGAATTTAATTAAACAAATTGTACAACAGAGTGTTGTGATGCAGGGTCACTATAGCAACAGAGTTCACTCGCTCTCTGCTCTCTCTGTTCTCTCTCTGCTCTCTCTCTCTCTGCTCTCTCTGGCCTCTCTCTCCCTCTGCTCTCTCTGCTCTGCTGTTCTCTCTTTTCTCTACTCTCTCTGCCCTCTCTCCCTCTGCTCTCTCACTCTCTTTTATTTCTCAGCCTGCTCTCTGCTCTCTATTGCTCTCTCTTCTCTCTGCTCTATCTCTCATTCTCTGCCCTCTCTGTTCTCTCTCTCTGCTCTCTCTACTCTCCCTCTGCCCTCTGCTCTCTCTCTGCTTTTTCTATCTGCTCTCTGTCTCTCTCTCTCTGCTCTGCTCTCCCTGCTATCTCTCTCTGCTCTCTCTCTCTGCTCTCACTTTTCTCTATGCTCTCTATGCTCTGCTCTCTCTGCTTGCTCTCGCTCTCTCTCTGCTCTCTCTGTTCTCTCTCACTCTGCTCTCTCTTCTCTCTCAGCACTCTCTGTTCTCTCTCTGCTCTCTCTCTCTCTGCCCTCTCTGTTCTCTCTCACTCTCTGCTGTCTCTCTGCCCTCTCTGCTGTCTATCTCTGCTCTCTCTGTCCTCTCTGCTCTTTCTCTCTGCTCTCTCTTTTCTCTCTCTGCTTTCTCTGCTCTCTGTTCTCTGCTCTCTCTCTGCCTTCTCTCTTCTCTCTCAGCACTCTCTGTTCTCTCTCTGCTCTCTCTCCCTCTGCTCTCTCTCTGCCTTCTCTGTTCTCTCTCACTCTGCTCTCTCTGCTGTCTATCTCTGCTCTCTCTATCCTCTGCTCTCTCTGCTCTCGCTCTTCTCTCTCTCTGCTCTCTCTTCTCTGTTCTCTGCTCTCTCTCCCTCTGCTCTTTCTGCTCTGTTCTCTCTGCCCTCTCTCTTCTCTCTGCTCTCTCTTTGCTTTCTCAGCCTGCTCTCTCTCTGTTCTCTGCTCTCTCTCTCTGCTCTCTCAGCCTGCTCTCTGCTCTCTCTTTTCTCTGCTCTCTCTCTGCTCTCACTCTATGCTCTCTCACTCTCTCTTTGCTTTCTCAGCCTGCTCTCTCTCTCTGCTCTCTCTCTCCCTCTGCTCTCTCTGCCCTCTTCTCTCTCTGCTCTCTCTGCCTTCTCTGCTCTCTCTCTGCTCTCTCTCTGCCTTCTCTGCTCTCTCTCACTCTGTCCTCTCCCCTCTCTCTCTCTCTCTCTCTGCTCTCTCTCTATGCTCTCTCTGTGCTCAGCTCGCTCAGCTCTCTCTGCCTTCTGCTCTCTCTCTGCTCTTTCTCTCTGCTCTCTGTCTCTGTTCTCTCTGCTCTGCTCTCCCTGCTATCTCTCTCTGCTCTCTCAGTCTCTGCTCTCTCTTTTCTCTCTCTCTGCTCTCGCTCTCTCTGCTCTCTCAGCACTCTCTGTTCTCTCTCTGCTCTGCTCTCTCTCTGCCTTCTCTGTTCTCTCTCTCTCTGCTCTCTCTCTGCTCTCTCTGCTGTCTATCTCTGCTCTCTCTATCCTCTGCTCTCTCTGCTCTCGCTCTGCTCTCTCTGCCCTCTCTTTTCTCTCTCTGCCCTCTCTTTTCTCTCTCTGCTCTCTCTTCTCTCTTCTCTCTGCTCTATCTTTGCTTTCTCAGCCTGCTCTCTCTCTCTGTTCTCTGCTCTCTCTCTCTGCTCTCTCTCTCCCTCTGCTCTCTCAGCCTGCTCTCTCTCTCTCTGATCTCTCTCTCCCTCTGCTCTTCTGCTCTCTCTTTTCTCTGCTCTCTCTCTGCTCTCACTCTATGCTCTCTCACTCTCTCTTTGCTTTCTCAGCCTGCTCTCTCTCTGCTCTCTCTCTGCCTTCTCTGCTCTCTCTCTCTGCTTTCTCACTCTCTTTGCTTTCTCAGCCTGCTCTCTGCTCTATCTCTGGTCTCTGCTCTCTCTCTCACTCTGCCCTCTCCCCTCTCTCTCTCTCTCTGCTCTCTCTCTTTGCTCTCTCAGCCTACTCTCTGCTCTCTCTCTGCTCTCTCTCTCTATGCTCTCTCTGTGCTCTGCTCGCTCAGCTCTCTCTGCTGTCTCTCTCTGCTCTCTCTCTCACCCTGCTCTCTCTCCCTCTCTTCTTTCTCACTCTGCTCTCTCTCTATGTTCTCTGCTCTCTCTCTTTCTCTACTCTTCTTGCTCTGCTTTCTCTCTCTGCTCTCTCTCTGTTCTCTGATCTATCTCTCCCTCTGCTCTCTCTGCTCTCTTTTCTCTGCTCGCTCTCTGACCTCCCTGCTTTCTCTCTCTCTGCTCTCTCTCTTTGCCCTCTGCTCTCTCTGCTCTCTCTCTCTCTTTGCTTTCTGCTCGCTCTCTCTCTCTGCTCTCAGCCTGCTCTCTGCTCTCTCTGCCCTCGCTCTTCTCTCTGCTCTCTGTTATCTCACTCTGCTCTCTGATCTCTCTCCCTCTGCTCTCTTCTCTGCCCTCTCTGCTCTCTCTCTCACTCTCTCTTTGCTTTCTCAGCCTGCTTTCTGCTCGCTCTCTCTCTCTGCTCTCTGCTCTCTCAGCCTGCTCTCTGCTCGCTCTCTCTGCCCTCGCTCTTCTCTCTGCTCTCTCGCTCTGCTCTCTCTCTCTGCTCTCTCTCTCTCTCTTCCTCGCTCTCTCTTTCTCTCTCTCTCTCTCTCTTTCTCTCTCTCTTCCTCGCTCTTTGTCTCTCTCTCTCTCTCTCTCTCTCTCTCTCTCTCTCTCTCTTCTTATTCAATCTCTTTAAATGCAGCAATCAGCAGACCAGGATTCCCTGGACAGAGCTGCTGAGAACGAGGGAGGGTTGGGACGTGTGTGTGTGTGTGTGTGTATAATACATAGGGTTTAGAATCTAGTGTTAAAGCCGACCTAAAAATAGGAAAACCATCTCTGGTAATATTCCCAAAAACAGAAGAACCGTTTCTATAGCCCCTGGACCATTCTGTCTCTATAGCCCCTGGACCATTCTGTCTCTATAGCCCCTGGACCATTCTGTCTCTATAGCCCCTGGACCATTCTGTCTCTATAGTCCCTGGACCATTCTGTCTCTATAGCCCCTGGACCATTCTGTCTCTATAGCCCCTGGACCATTCTGTCTCTATAGTCCCTGGACCATTCTGTCTCTATAGCCCCTGGACCATTCTGTCTCTATAGCCCCTGGACCATTCTGTCTCTATAGCCCCTGGACCATTCTGTCTCTATAGTCCCTGGTCCATTCTGTCTCTATAGTCCCTGGACCATTCTGTCTCTATAGTCCCTGGACCATTCTGTCTCTATAGTCCCTGGACCATTCTGTCTCTATAGTCCCTGGACCATTCTGTCTCTATAGTCCCTGGACCATTCTGTCTCTATAGTCCCTGGACCATTCTGTCTCTATAGTCCCTGGTCCATTCTGTCTCTATAGTCCCTGGACCATTCTGTCTCTATAGTCCCTGGACCATTCTGTCTCTATAGTCCCTGGACCATTCTGTCTCTATAGTCCATTCTGTCTCTATAGTCCCTGGACCATTCTGTCTCTATAGTCCCAGGACCATTCTGTCTCTATAGTCCCTGGTCCATTCTGTCTCTATAGTCCCTGGACCATTCTGTCTCTATAGTCCCTGGACCATTCTGTCTCTATAGTCCCTGGACCATTCTGTCTCTATAGTCCCTGGACCATTCTGTCTCTATAGTCCCTGGACCATTCTGTCTCTATAGTCCCTGGACCATTCTGTCTCTATAGTCCCTGGTCCATTCTGTCTCTATAGTCCCTGGACCATTCTGTCTCTATAGTCCCTGGTCCATTCTGTCTCTATAGTCCCTGGACCATTCTGTCTCTATAGTCCCTGGACCATTCTGTCTCTATAGTCCCTGGTCCATTCTGTCTCTATAGTCCCTGGACCATTCTGTCTCTATAGTCCCTGGACCATTCTGTCTCTATAGTCCCTGGACCATTCTGTCTCTATAGCCCCTGGACCATTCTGTCTCTATAGCCCCTGGACCATTCTGTCTCTATAGTCCCTGGACCATTCTGTCTCTATAGTCCCTGGACCATTCTGTCTCTATAGTCCCTGGACCATTCTGTCTCTATAGTCCCTGGACCATTCTGTCTCTATAGTCCCTGGACCATTCTGTCTCTATAGTCCCTGGACCATTCTGTCTCTATAGTCCCTGGTCCATTCTGTCTCTATAGCCCCTGGACCATTCTGTCTCTATAGTCCCTGGACCATTCTGTCTCTATAGTCCCTGGACCATTCTGTCTCTATAGTCCCTGGACCATTCTGTCTCTATAGTCCCTGGACCATTCTGTCTCTATAGTCCCTGGACCATTCTGTCTCTATAGTCCCTGGACCATTCTGTCTCTATAGTCCCTGGACCATTCTGTCTCTATAGTCCCTGGACCATTCTGTCTCTATAGCCCCTGGACCATTCTGTCTCTATAGTCCCTGGACCATTCTGTCTCTATAGTCCCTGGACCATTCTGTCTCTATAGCCCCTGGACCATTCTGTCTCTGTAGTCCCTGGACCATTCTGTCTCTGTAGTCCCTGGACCATTCTGTCTCTATAGCCCCTGGACCATTCTGTCTCTATAGCCCCTGGACCATTCTGTCTCTATAGCCCCTGGACCATTCTGTCTCTATAGCCCCTGGACCATTCTGTCTCTATAGCCCCTGGACCATTCTGTCTCTATAGTCCCTGGACCGTTCTGTCTCTATAGTCCCTGGACCATTCTGTCTCTGTAGTCCCTGGACCATTCTGTCTCTATAGCCCCTGGACCATTCTGTCTCTATAGCCCCTGGACCATTCTGTCTCTATAGCCCCTGGACCATTCTGTCTCTATAGTCCCTGGACCGTTCTGTCTCTATAGTCCCTGGACCATTCTGTCTCTATAGCCCCTGGTCCATTCTGTCTCTATAGTCCCTGGACCGTTCTGTCTCTATAGCCCCTGGTCCATTCTGTCTCTATAGTCCCTGGACCGTTCTGTCTCTATAGCCCCTGGTCCATTCTGTCTCTATAGTCCCTGGACCGTTCTGTCTCTATAGCCCCTGGTCCATTCTGTCTCTATAGTCCCTGGACCATTCTGTCTCTATAGTCCCTGGACCATTCTGTCTCTATAGCCCCTGGACCATTCTGTCTCTATAGCCCCTGGACCATTCTGTCTCTATAGTCCCTGGACCATTCTGTCTCTATAGTCCCTGGACCATTCTGTCTCTATAGTCCCTGGACCATTCTGTCTCTATAGTCCCTGGACCATTCTGTCTCTATAGCCCCTGGACCATTCTGTCTCTATAGTCCCTGGACCATTCTGTCTCTATAGTCCCTGGACCATTCTGTCTCTATAGTCCCTGGACCATTCTGTCTCTATAGTCCCTGGACCATTCTGTCTCTATAGTCCCTGGACCATTCTGTCTCTATAGTCCCTGGACCATTCTGTCTCTATAGTCCCTGGACCATTCTGTCTCTATAGTCCCTGGACCATTCTGTCTCTATAGTCCCTGGACCATTCTGTCTCTATAGTCCCTGGACCATTCTGTCTCTATAGTCCCTGGACCATTCTGTCTCTATAGTCCCTGGACCATTCTGTCTCTATAGTCCCTGGACCATTCTGTCTCTATAGTCCCTGGACCATTCTGTCTCTATAGTCCCTGGACCATTCTGTCTCTATAGTCCCTGGACCATTCTGTCTCTATAGTCCCTGGACCATTCTGTCTCTATAGTCCCTGGACCATTCTGTCTCTATAGTCCCTGGACCATTCTGTCTCTATAGCCCCTGGACCATTCTGTCTCTATAGTCCCTGGACCATTCTGTCTCTATAGCCCCTGGACCATTCTGTCTCTATAGTCCCTGGACCATTCTGTCTCTATAGTCCCTGGACCATTCTGTCTCTATAGTCCCTGGACCATTCTGTCTCTATAGTCCCTGGACCATTCTGTCTCTATAGTCCCTGGACCATTCTGTCTCTATAGTCCCTGGACCATTCTGTCTCTATAGTCCCTGGACCATTCTGTCTCTATAGTCCCTGGACCATTCTGTCTCTATAGTCCCTGGACCATTCTGTCTCTATAGTCCCTGGACCATTCTGTCTCTATAGTCCCTGGACCATTCTGTCTCTATAGCCCCTGGACCATTCTGTCTCTATAGTCCCTGGACCAGTCTGTCTCTATAGCCCCTGGACCATTCTGTCTCTATAGTCCCTGGACCATTCTGTCTCTATAGCCCCTGGACCATTCTGTCTCTATAGCCCCTGGACCATTCTGTCTCTATAGTCCCTGGACCATTCTGTCTCTATAGCCCCTGGACCATTCTGTCTCTATAGTCCCTGGACAATTCTGTCTCTATAGTCCCTGGACCATTCTGCCTCTATAGTCCCTGGACCATTCTGTCTCTATAGCCCCTGGACCATTCTGTCTCTATAGCCCCTGGACCATTCTGTCTCTATAGCCCCTGGACCATTCTGTCTCTATAGCCCCTGGACCATTCTGTCTCTATAGTCCCTGGACCATTCTGTCTCTATAGTCCCTGGACCATTCTGTCTCTATAGTCCCTGGACCATTCTGTCTCTATAGCCCCTGGACCATTCTGTCTCTATAGTCCCTGGACCATTCTGTCTCTATAGTCCCTGGACCATTCTGTCTCTATAGTCCCTGGACCATTCTGTCTCTATAGCCCCTGGACCATTCTGTCTCTATAGTCCCTGGACCATTCTGTCTCTATAGCCCCTGGACCATTCTGTCTCTATAGTCCCTGGACCATTCTGTCTCTATAGTCCCTGGACCATTCTGTCTCTATAGTCCCTGGACCATTCTGTCTCTATAGTCCCTGGACCATTCTGTCTCTATAGTCCCTGGACCATTCTGTCTCTATAGTCCCTGGACCATTCTGTCTCTATAGTCCCTGGACCTTTCTGTCTCTATAGTCCCTGGACCATTCTGTCTCTATAGTCCCTGGACCATTCTGTCTCTATAGTCCCTGGACCATTCTGTCTCTATAGTCCCTGACCATTCTGTCTCTATAGTCCCTGGACCTTTCTGTCTCTATAGCCCCTGGTCCATTCTGTCTCTATAGTCCCTGGACCATTCTGTCTCTATAGTCCCTGGACCATTCTGTCTCTATAGTCCCTGGACCATTCTGTCTCTATTGTCCCTGGACCATTCTGTCTCTATTGTCCCTGGACCATTCTGTCTCTATAGCCCCTGGACCATTCTGTCTCTATAGTCCCCGGACCATTCTGTCTCTATAGTCCCTGGACCATTCTGTCTCTATAGCCCCTGGTCCATTCTGTCTCTATAGCCCCTGGACCATTCTGTCTCTATAGTCCCTGGACCATTCTGTCTCTATAGTCCCTGTACAATTCTGTCTCTATAGCCCCTGGACCATTCTGTCTCTATAGCCCCTGGACCATTCTGTCTCTATAGTCCCTGGACCATTCTGTCTCTATAGCCCCTGGACCATTCTGTCTCTATAGTCCCTGGACCATTCTGTCTCTATAGCCCCTGGACCATTCTGTCTCTATAGTCCCTGGACAATTCTGTCTCTATAGCCCCTGGACCATTCTGTCTCTATAGTCCATTCTGTCTCTATAGTCCCTGGACCATTCTGTCTCTATAGTCCCTGGACCATTCTGTCTCTATAGTCCCTGGACCATTCTGTCTCTATAGCCCCTGGACCATTCTGTCTCTATAGTCCATTCTGTCTCTATAGCCCCTGGACCATTCTGTCTCTATAGTCCCTGGACCATTCTGCCTCTATAGTCCCTGGACCATTCTGTCTCTATAGTCCCTGGACCATTCTGTCTCTATAGTCCCTGGACCATTCTGTCTCTATAGTCCCTGGACCATTCTGTCTCTATAGCCCCTGGACCATTCTGTCTCTATAGTCCATTATGTCTCTATAGCCCCTGGACCATTCTGTCTCTATAGTCCCTGGACCATTCTGCCTCTATAGTCCCTGGACCATTCTGTCTCTATAGTCCCTGGACCATTCTGTCTCTATAGTCCCTGGACCATTCTGTCTCTATAGTCCCTGGACCATTCTGTCTCTATAGTCCCTGGACCATTCTGTCTCTATAGCCCCTGGACCATTCTGTCTCTATAGTCCATTCTGTCTCTATAGTCCCTGGACCATTCTGTCTCTATAGTCCCTGGACCATTCTGTCTCTATAGTCCCTGGACCATTCTGTCTCTATAGTCCCTGGACCATTCTGTCTCTATAGCCCCTGGACCATTCTGTCTCTATAGTCCCTGGACCATTCTGTCTCTATAGTCCATGGACCATTATGTCTCTATAGTCCCTGGACCATTCTGTCTCTATGGTCCCTGGACCATTCTGTCTCTATAGCCCGTAGCCCCTGGACCATTCTGTCTCTATAGTTCCTGGACCATTCTGTCTCTATAGTCCCTGGACCATTCTGTCTCTATAGTCCCTGGACCATTCTGTCTCTATAGTCCCTGGACCATTCTGTCTCTATAGTCCCTGGACCATTCTGTATAGAGTTCTGCCTTATCACTGACTAATGCGAAATGACTTGTAAATAATTGTAAAGAAAATGAAAAATAAGTAACTTTATGTTAGATAATAATACGTGTTATAAATAATTGATTACATATAGTATATTTTTAACATATGTACTTAGAGACCCAGGTGTTTCTTTATAATGGTAATTATATCGTGTAAACAATTATTATGAGACTTTTGAAAACATTCAAAATGCATGGCAGTCTGAGATGTCTCTGACCCCTCACAATAGAGGTTGACAGCCATTTATACAAGGAAATTATTTTAAATTCCATTTCAAGTGGACCGTCCCAAGTCTGAGATGTCTCTGACCCCTCACAGTAGAGGTTGGACCGTCCCAAGTCTGAGATGTCTCTGACCCCTCACAGTAGAGGTTGGACCGTCCCAAGTCTGAGATGTCTCTGACCCCTCACAGTAGAGGTTGTACCGTCCCAAGTCTGAGATGTCTCTGACCCCTCACAGTAGAGGTTGGACCGTCCCAAGTCTCAGATGTCTCTGACCCCTCACAGTAGAGGTTGGACCGTCCCAAGTCTCAGATGTCTCTGACCCCTCACAGTAGAGGTTGGACCGTCCCAAGTCTCAGATGTCTCTGACCCCTCACAGTAGAGGTTGGACCGTCCCAAGTCTGAGATGTCTCTGACCCCTCACAGTAGAGGTTGGACCGTCCCAAGTCTGAACGTGGCTCTTCCTGACTGATCTGTTAGATGACCTGATGAGTAATATTAACAACTCTAAATGTAATTTGTGTCTAGATTCCACAGGGATGCTGACCCATGTTGACTCCAATGCTTCCCACAGTTGTGTCCAGTTGGCTGAATGTCCTTTGGGTGGTGGACCATTCTTGATACACACGGGGGAAACTGTTGAATGTGGGAAAACCCAGCAACGTTGCAGTTCTTGACACACTCAAACCGGTGCGCCTGGCACCTACTACCATCACTCGTTGGTATGGTATCAATCGACTCTAAGGGGTTCATTAAAATATTGACTTTAAAACTATGTCTCTGATGTGTTTCTTCATCACCAACAGGAAAGACAAGTTTACATTTTGTTTCCCTCTTGATTTATTTATCCATCTGCTCCTGTGTCCTAAAAAGGCCATTTCATTCATCCCAACAACAGTTACACATGTTGGATGTGTTGAGTGGTTACTGAATACTAACTTAATTAAAACAGTCTTTATACGGATCGTCCCAAAGCATATCTACAGAGGGGGAACTACAGTGTTCATCAGTTGATACATAGTTGAATGTGAGGTAGATAGACGGATCGTCCCAAAATACCATGACAACAACATGGTAGAAACACATGACAACAACATGGTAGAAACACATGACAACAACATGGTAGCAACACATGACAACAACATGGTAGCAACACATGACAACAACATGGTAGAAACACATGACAACAACATGGTAGAAATACATGACAACAACATGGTAGAAACACATGACAACAACATGGTAGAAACACATGACAACAACATGGTAGCAACACATGACAACAACATGGTAGCAACACATGACAACAACATGGTAGAAACACATGACAACAACATGGTAGAAACACATGACAACAACATGGTAGAAATACATGACAACAACATGGTAGAAACACATGACAACAACATGGTAGAAACACATGACAACAACATGGTAGAAACACATGACAACAACATGGTAGAAACACATGACAACAACATGGTAGAAACACATGACAACAACATGGTAGAAATACATGACAACAACATGGTAGAAACACATGACAACAACATGGTAGAAATACCATGACAACAACATGGTAGAAACACATGACAACAACATGGTAGAAACACATGACAACAACATGGTAGAAACACATGACAACAACATGGTAGAAACACATGACAACAACATGGTAGAAATACCATGACAACAACATGGTAGAAACACATGACAACAACATGGTAGAAACACATGACAACAACATGGTAGCAACACATGACAACAACATGGTAGCAACACATGACAACAACATGGTAGAAACACATGACAACAACATGGTAGAAACACATGACAACAACATGGTAGAAATACATGACAACAACATGGTAGAAACACATGACAACAACATGGTAGAAACACATGACAACAACATGGTAGAAACACATGACAACAACATGGTAGAAACACATGACAACAACATGGTAGAAACACATGACAACAACATGGTAGAAATACATGACAACAACATGGTAGCAACACATGACAACAACATGGTAGAAACACATGACAACAACATGGTAGCAACACATGACAACAACATGGTAGCAACACATGACAACAACATGGTAGCAACACATGACAACAACATGGTAGAAACACATGACAACAACATGGTAGAAACACATGACAACAACATGGTAGAAATACATGACAACAACATGGTAGAAACACATGACAACAACATGGTAGAAACACATGACAACAACATGGTAGAAACACATGACAACAACATGGTAGAAATACATGACAACAACATGGTAGCAACACATGACAACAACATGGTAGAAACACATGACAACAACATGGTAGCAACACATGACAACAACATGGTAGCAACACATGACAACAACATGGTAGCAACACATGACAACAACATGGTAGAAACACATGACAACAACATGGTAGAAACACATGACAACAACATGGTAGAAATACATGACAACAACATGGTAGAAACACATGACAACAACATGGTAGAAACACATGACAACAACATGGTAGAAACACATGACAACAACATGGTAGAAACACATGACAACAACATGGTAGAAATACATGACAACAACATGGTAGCAACACATGACAACAACATGGTAGCAACACATGACAACAACATGGTAGCAACACATGACAACAACATGGTAGAAACACATGACAACAACATGGTAGAAACACATGACAACAACATGGTAGAAATACATGACAACAACATGGTAGAAACACATGACAACAACATGGTAGAAACACATGACAACAACATGGTAGAAACACATGACAACAACATGGTAGAAACACATGACAACAACATGGTAGAAATACATGACAACAACATGGTAGCAACACATGACAACAACATGGTAGCAACACATGACAACAACATGGTAGAAACACATGACAACAACATGGTAGAAACACATGACAACAACATGGTAGAAATACATGACAACAACATGGTAGAAACACATGACAACAACATGGTAGAAACACATGACAACAACATGGTAGAAACACATGACAACAACATGGTAGAAACACATGACAACAACATGGTAGAAACACATGACAACAACATGGTAGAAACACATGACAACAACATGGTAGAAACACATGACAACAACATGGTAGAAATACATGACAACAACATGGTAGAAACACATGACAACAACATGGTAGAAACACATGACAACAACATGGTAGAAACACATGACAACAACATGGTAGCAACACATGACAACAACATGGTAGCAACACATGACAACAACATGGTAGCAACACATGACAACAACATGGTAGAAACACATGACAACAACATGGTAGAAACACATGACAACAACATGGTAGAAACACATGACAACAACATGGTAGAAACACATGACAACAACATGGTAGCAACACATAACAACAACATGGTAGCAACACATAACAACAACATGGTAGCAACACAACATGGTAGAAACACATGACAACAACATGGTAGAAACACATGACAACAACATGGTAGAAATACATGACAACAACATGGTAGAAACACATGACAACAACATGGTAGAAACACATGACAACAACATGGTAGAAACACATGACAACAACATGGTAGCAACACATGACAACAACATGGTAGAAACACATGACAACAACATGGTAGAAATACATGACAACAACATGGTAGCAACACATAACAACAACATGGTAGAAATACATGACAACAACATGGTAGAAACACATGACAACAACATGGTAGAAACACATGACAACAACATGGTAGAAACACATGACAACAACATGGTAGAAACACATGACAACAACATGGTAGAAATACATGACAACAACATGGTAGAAACACATGACAACAACATGGTAGAAACACATGACAACAACATGGTAGAAACACATGACAACAACATGGTAGCAACACATGACAACAACATGGTAGAAACACATGACAACAACATGGTAGAAATACATGACAACAACATGGTAGAAACACATGACAACAACATGGTAGAAACACATGACAACAACATGGTAGAAACACATGACAACAACATGGTAGAAACACATGACAACAACATGGTAGAAACACATGACAACAACATGGTAGAAACACATGACAACAACATGGTAGCAACACATAACAACAACATGGTAGCAACACATAACAACAACATGGTAGCAACACAACATGGTAGAAACACATGACAACAACATGGTAGAAACACATGACAACAACATGGTAGAAACACATGACAACAACATGGTAGCAACACATAACAACAACATGGTAGCAACACAACATGGTAGAAATACATGACAACAACATGGTAGAAACACATGACAACAACATGGTAGCAACACATAACAACAACATGGTAGAAACACATGACAACAACATGGTAGCAACACAACATGGCAGCATAAAACATGGTACAAACATTATTGGGCACAGACAACAGCACAAAGGGCAGGAAGGTAGAGACAACAATACGTCACGCTAAGCAGTAGGTCAGACAACACGGATTTCAAGAACATTGAAAAGTTCAGTCGCAAAGACCATCCAGCGATATGATGAAACTGTCTCTCATGAGGACCGCCACAGGAAAGGAAGACCCAGAGTTACCTCTGCTGCAGAGGATAAGTTCATTAGAGTTACCAGCCTCAGAAATCGCAGCCCAAATAAATGCTTCCCAGAGTTCAAGTAACAGACATATCTCAACATCAACTGTTCAGAGGGGACTGTGTGAATCAGGTCTTCATGGTCGAAATGCTGCAAAGAAACCACCACTAAAGGACATCAATAATAAGAAGAGACTTGCTTGGGCCAAGAAACACGAGCAATGGACATTAGACCGGTGGAAATCTGTTCTTTGGTCTGATGAGTCCAAATTTGCTATTTTTGGTTCCAGCCGTCATGTCTTTGTGAGACGCAGAGTAGGTTAACAGATGTGTGGTTCCCACAGTGAGAATGGCGGAGGAGGTGTTATGTTGTGGGGGTGCTTTGCTGGTGACACCGTCTGTGATTTATTTTCTAATTCAAGGCATACTTAAGCAGAGGGTGAGAGAGAGAGAAAGAGAGCCCCAGAGAGTGACAGACACTATAATATCAGCTAATCGTTATCCTCTGTTCTATGAGTCACGATCAGTCATTGGGTATTATTATGAACCTCGTCAGCATGGAAACACCAGCATCCTACACGTTTGTTTTGGCAGCGTTGGAGACGGTGTCTCGTCATACTAATGGAGCTGATTTGAATTTAATAAAAAATGGGAGAGAGATGGAAGGATGAAGGGGGAGATGGAAGGATGGAGGGGGAGATGGAAGGATGGAGGGGGAGATGGAAGGATGGAGGGGGAGATGGAAGGATTGAGGGGGAGATGGAGGGGGAGATGGAAGGATGGAGGGAGAGATGGAAGGATGGAGGGAGAGATGGAAGATTGGAGGGGGAGATGGAAGGATGGAGGGGAGATGGAAGGATGGAGGGAGAGATGGAAGGATGGAGGGAGAGATGGAAGGATGGAGGGAGAGATGGAAGGATGGAGGGGGAGATGGAAGGATGGAAGGGGAGATGGAAGGATGGATGGGAGATGGAAGGATGGATGGGAGATGGAAGGATGGAGGGGGAGATGGAAGGATGGAGGGAGAGATGGAAGGATGGAGGGAGAGATGGAAGGATGGAGGGGGAGATGGAAGGATGGATGGAGAGATGGAAGGATGGAGGGAGAGATGGAGGGATGGAGAGAGAGATGGAAGGATGGAGGAAGGATGGAGGAAGAGATGGAAGGATGGAGGGGAGATGGAGGGATGTAGGGAGAGATGGAGGGATGGAAGGAGAGATGGAAGGATGGAGGGGAAATGGAAGGATGGAGGGAGAGATGGAAGGATGGAGGGAGAGATGGAAGGATGGAGGGAGAGATGGAAGGATGGAGGGGGAGATGGAAGGATGGAGGAAGGATGGAGGAAGAGATGGAAGGATGGAGGGGAGATGGAGGGAGAGATGGAGGGATGGAAGGATGGAGGGAGAGATGGAGGGATGGAAGGAGAGATGGAAGGATGGCGGGAGAGATGGAAGGATGGAGGGGGAGATGGAAGGATGGAGGTGGGGATGGAGGGAGAGATGGAAGGATGGAGGGGGAGATGGACGGATGGAGGGAGAGATGGAAGGATGGAGGGAGAGATGGAAGGATGGAGGGAGAGATGGAAGGATGGAGGTGGAGATGGAGGGGGAGATGGAGGGATGGAGGGAGAGATGGAAGGATGGAGGGGGAGATGGAGGGATGGAGGGAGAGATGGAAGGATGGAGGGGGAGATGGAAGGATGGAGGGGGAGATTGATGGATGGATGGAGGAGGAGATGGAAGGATGGAGGGAGAGATGGAAGGATGGAGGGGGAGATGGAAGGGTGGAGCGGAGATGGACGGGTGGAGGGGAGATGGAGGGGGAGATGGAAGGATGGAGGGGAGATGGAAGGGTGGAGGGGAGATGGAGGGAGAGATGGAAGGATGGAGGTGGAGATGGAGGGATGGAGGGAGAGATGGAAGGATGGAGATGGAGATGGAGGGAGAGATGGAAGGATGGAGGGGGAGATGGACGGATGGAGGGAGAGATGGAAGGATGGAGGTGGAGATGGAGGGATGGAGGGAGAGATGGAAGGATGGAGGGGGAGATGGACGGATGGAGGGAGAGATGGAAGGATGGAGGTGGAGATGGAGATGGAGGGAGAGATGGCCGGATGGAGGGAGAGATGGAAGGACGGAAAGGGGAGTTGGAAGGATGGATGGGAGATGGAAGGATGGAGGGAGAGATGGAAGGGTGGAGGGGGAGATGGACGGATGGAGGGAGAGATGGAAGGACGGAAAGGGGAGTTGGAAGGATGGATGGGAGATGGAAGGATGAAGCGAGAGATGGAAGGATGGAGGGGGAGATGGAAGGACGGAAAGGGGAGTTGGAAGGATGGATGGGAGATGGAAGGATGGAGGGGGAGATGGAAGGATGGAGGGAGAGATGGAAGGATGGAGGGGGAGATGGATGGATGGAAGGAGAGATGGAAGGACGGAAAGGGGAGTTGGAAGGATGGATGGGAGATGGAAGGATGGAGGGGGAGATGGAAGGATGGAGGGAGAGATGGAAGGATGGAGGGGGAGATGGATGGATGGAGGGGAGATGGAAGGATGGAGGGGGAGACGGAAGGATGGAGGGGAGATGGAAGGATGAAGGGGTAGATGGAAGGATGTTGGGGGAGATGGAAGGACGGAAAGGGGAG
This sequence comes from Salvelinus fontinalis, assembly GCF_029448725.1. Taxonomy (NCBI): domain Eukaryota; kingdom Metazoa; phylum Chordata; class Actinopteri; order Salmoniformes; family Salmonidae; genus Salvelinus; species Salvelinus fontinalis. Next base: position 97,071,249 of record NC_074666.1, on the reverse strand, counting down.
TTGGAAGGATGGATGGGAGATGGAAGGATGGAGGGGGAGATGGAAGGATGGAGGGAGAGATGGAAGGATGGAGGGGGAGATGGATGGATGGAGGGGAGATGGAAGGATGGAGGGGGAGACGGAAGGATGGAGGGGAGATGGAAGGATGAAGGGGTAGATGGAAGGATGTTGGGGGAGATGGAAGGATGTTGGGGGAGATGGAAAGATGGAGGGGGAGATGGAAGGATGGAGGGAGAGATGGAAGGATGGAGGGAGAGATGGAAGGATGGAGGGAGAGATGGAAGGATGGAGGGAGAGATGGAAGGATGGAGGGGGAGATGGAAGGATGGAGGGGAGATGGAAGTATGAAGGGGTAGATGGAAGGATGTTGGGGGAGATGGAAGGATGTTGGGGAGATGGAAAGATGGAGGGGGAGATGGAAGGATGGAAGGAGAGATGGAAGGATGGAGGGAGAGATGGAAGGATGGAGGGAGAGATGGAAGGATGGAGGGAGAGATGGAAGGATGGAGGGGGAGATGGAAGGATGGAAGGATGGAGGGAGAGATGGAAGGATGGAGGGAGAGATGGAAGGATGGAGGGAGAGATGGAAGGATGGGGGGAGAGATGGAAGGATGGAGGGAGAGATGGAAGGATGGAGGGAGAGATGGAAGGATGGAGGGGGAGATGAAAGGATGGAGGGGGAGATGGAAGGATGGAGGGAGAGATGGAAGGATGGAGGGAGAGATGGAAGGATGGAGGGAGAGATGGAAGGATCGAGGGGGAGATGGGAGATGGAAGGATGGAGGGGGAGATGGAAGGATGGAGGGAGAGATGGAAGGATGGAGGGGGAGATGGAAGGATGGACGGGGAGATGGAAGGATGGAGGGGGAGATGGAAGGACGGAAAGGGGAGTTGGAAGGATGGATGGGAGATGGAAGGATGGAGGGGGAGATGGAAGGATGGAGGGAGAGATGGAAGGATGGAGGGGGAGATGGATGGATGGAAGGAGAGATGGAAGGACGGAAAGGGGAGTTGGAAGGATGGATGGGAGATGGAAGGATGGAGGGGGAGATGGAAGGATGGAGGGAGAGATGGAAGGATGGAGGGGGAGATGGATGGATGGAGGGGAGATGGAAGGATGGAGGGGGAGACGGAAGGATGGAGGGGAGATGGAAGGATGAAGGGGTAGATGGAAGGATGTTGGGGGAGATGGAAGGACGGAAAGGGGAGTTGGAAGGATGGATGGGAGATGGAAGGATGGAGGGGGAGATGGAAGGATGGAGGGAGAGATGGAAGGATGGAGGGGGAGATGGATGGATGGAGGGGAGATGGAAGGATGGAGGGGGAGACGGAAGGATGGAGGGGAGATGGAAGGATGAAGGGGTAGATGGAAGGATGTTGGGGGAGATGGAAGGATGTTGGGGGAGATGGAAAGATGGAGGGGGAGATGGAAGGATGGAGGGAGAGATGGAAGGATGGAGGGAGAGATGGAAGGATGGAGGGAGAGATGGAAGGATGGAGGGAGAGATGGAAGGATGGAGGGGGAGATGGAAGGATGGAGGGGAGATGGAAGTATGAAGGGGTAGATGGAAGGATGTTGGGGGAGATGGAAGGATGTTGGGGAGATGGAAAGATGGAGGGGGAGATGGAAGGATGGAAGGAGAGATGGAAGGATGGAGGGAGAGATGGAAGGATGGAGGGAGAGATGGAAGGATGGAGGGAGAGATGGAAGGATGGAGGGGGAGATGGAAGGATGGAAGGATGGAGGGAGAGATGGAAGGATGGAGGGAGAGATGGAAGGATGGAGGGAGAGATGGAAGGATGGGGGGAGAGATGGAAGGATGGAGGGAGAGATGGAAGGATGGAGGGAGAGATGGAAGGATGGAGGGGGAGATGAAAGGATGGAGGGGGAGATGGAAGGATGGAGGGAGAGATGGAAGGATGGAGGGAGAGATGGAAGGATGGAGGGAGAGATGGAAGGATCGAGGGGGAGATGGGAGATGGAAGGATGGAGGGGGAGATGGAAGGATGGAGGGAGAGATGGAAGGATGGAGGGGGAGATGGAAGGATGGACGGGGAGATGGAAGGATGGAGGGGGAGATGGAAGGATGGAGGGAGAGATGGAAGGATGGAGGGGGAGATGGAAGGATGGAGGGAGAGATGGAAGGATGGAGGGAGACATGGAAGGATGGAGGGAGAGATGGAAGGATGGAGGGGGAGATGGAAGGATGGAGGGGGAGATGGAAGGATGGAGGGGAGAGATGGATGGATGGAGGGGAGATGGAAGGATGGAGGGAGAGATGGAAGGATGGAGGGAGAGATGGAAGGATGGAGGGGAGATGGAAGGATGGAGGGAGAGATGGAAGAATGGAGGGAGAGATGGAAGGATGGAGGGAGAGATGGAAGGATGGAGGGAGAGATGGAAGGATGGAGGGGGAGATGGAGGGAGGGAGAGATGGAAGGATGGAGGGAGATGGAAGGATGGAGGGGGAGATGGAGGGGGAGATGGAAGGATGGAGGGAGAGTTGGAAGGATGGAGGGGGAGATGGAAGGATGGAGGGGGAGATGGAAGGATGGAGGGAGAGATGGAAGGATGGAGGGGGAGATGGAAGGATGGAGGGGGAGATGGAAGGATGGAGGGGGAGATGGAAGGATGGAGGGGGAGATGGAAGGATGGAGGGAGAGATGGAAGGATGGAGGGGGAGATGGAAGGATGGAGGGGGAGATGGAGGGGGAGATGGGAGGATGGAGGGAGAGATGGAGGGGGAGATGGGAGGATGGAGGGAGAGATGGAGGGATGGAGGGGGAGATGGAAGGATGGAGGGGGAGATGGAAGGATGGAGGGAGAGATGGAGGGGGAGATGGAAGGATGGAGGGGGAGATGGGAGGATGGAGGGAGAGATGGAGGGAGAGATGGAAGGATGGAGGGAGAGATGGAGGGGGAGATGGAAGGATGGAGGGAGAGATGGAAGGATGGAGGGGGAGATGGAAGGATGGAGGGAGAGATGGAAGGATGGAGGGGGAGATGGAGGGAGGGAGAGATGGAAGGATGGAGGGGGAGATGGAAGGATGGAGGGGGAGATGGAGGGAGGGAGAGATGGAAGGATGGAGGGGGAGATGGAAGGGGGGAGATGGAAGGATGGAGGGAGAGATGGAAGGATGGAGGGAGAGATGGAAGGATGGAGGGGGAGATGGAAGGGGGGAGATGGAAGGATGGAGGGAGAGATGGAAGGATGGAGGGAGAGATGGAAGGATGGAGGGAGAGATGGAAGGATGGAGGGGGAGATGGAGGGAGGGGGAGATGGAAGGATGGAGGGGGAGATGGAAGGGGGAGATGGAAGGATGGAGGGAGAGATGGAAGGATGGAGGGAGAGATGGAAGGATGGAGGGGGAGATGGAAGGGGGGAGATGGAAGGATGGAGGGAGAGATGGAAGGATGGAGGGAGAGATGGAAGGATGGAGGGGGAGATGGAGGGGGAGATGGGAGGATGGAGGGAGAGATGGAGGGGGAGATGGGAGGATGGAGGGAGAGATGGAGGGATGGAGGTGGAGACGGAGGGGGAGATGGGAGGATGGAGGGAGAGATGGAGGGGGAGATGGAAGGATGGAGGGGGAGATGGAAGGATGGAGGGGGAGATGGAAGGATGGAGGGGGAGATGGAAGGATGGAGGGAGAGATGGAAGGATGGAGGGGGAGATGGAAGGATGGAGGGGGAGATGGAAGGATGGAGGGAGAGATGGAAGGATGGAGGGAGAGATGGAAGGATGGAGGGAGAGATGGAAGGATGGAGGGGGAGATGGAAGGATGGAGGGGGAGATGGAAGGATGGAGGGGGAGATGGAAGGATGGAGGGGGAGATGGAAGGATGGAGGGTAGAGATGGATGGATGGAGGGGAGATGGAAGGATGGAGGGAGAGATGGAAGGATGGAGGGAGAGATGGAAGGATGGAGGGGAGATGGAAGGATGGAGGGAGAGATGGAAGAATGGAGGGAGAGATGGAAGGATGGAGGGAGAGATGGAAGGATGGAGGGAGAGATGGAAGGATGGAGGGAGAGATGGAAGGATGGAGGGGGAGATGGAGGGAGGGAGAGATGGAAGGATGGAGGGAGATGGAAGGATGGAGGGGGAGATGGAGGGGGAGATGGAAGGATGGAGGGAGAGATGGAAGGATGGAGGGGGAGATGGAAGGATGGAGGGGGAGATGGAAGGATGGAGGGAGAGATGGAAGGATGGAGGGGGAGATGGAAGGATGGAGGGGGAGATGGAAGGATGGAGGGGGAGATGGAGGGGGAGATGGGAGGATGGAGGGAGAGATGGAGGGGGAGATGGGAGGATGGAGGGAGAGATGGAGGGGGAGATGGGAGGATGGAGGGAGAGATGGAGGGATGGAGGGGGAGATGGAAGGATGGAGGGGGAGATGGAAGGATGGAGGGAGAGATGGAGGGGGAGATGGGAGGATGGAGGGAGAGATGGAGGGGGAGATGGAAGGATGGAGGGGGAGATGGGAGGATGGAGGGAGAGATGGAGGGAGAGATGGAAGGATGGAGGGAGAGATGGAGGGGGAGATGGAAGGATGGAGGGAGAGATGGAAGGATGGAGGGGGAGATGGAAGGATGGAGGGGAGATGGAAGGATGGAAGGGGAGATGGAAGGATGGAGGGAGAGATGGAAGGATGGAGGGAGAGATGGAAGGATGGAGGGGGAGATGGAGGGAGGGAGAGATGGAGGGATGGAGGGGGAGATGGAAGGGGGGAGATGGAAGGATGGAGGGAGAGATGGAAGGATGGAGGGAGAGATGGAAGGATGGAGGGGGAGATGGAAGGGGGGAGATGGAAGGATGGAGGGAGAGATGGAAGGATGGAGGGAGAGATGGAAGGATGGAGGGGGAGATGGAGGGGGAGATGGGAGGATGGAGGGAGAGATGGAGGGGGAGATGGGAGGATGGAGGGAGAGATGGAAGGATGGAGGGGGAGATGGAAGGATGGAGGGGGAGATGGAAGGATGGAGGGAGAGATGGAAGGATGGAGGGGGAGATGGAAGGGGGGAGATGGAAGGATGGAGGGAGAGATGGAAGGATGGAGGGAGAGATGGAAGGATGGAGGGGGAGATGGAGGGGGAGATGGGAGGATGGAGGGAGAGATGGAGGGGGAGATGGGAGGATGGAGGGAGAGATGGAGGGATGGAGGTGGAGACGGAGGGGGAGATGGGAGGATGGAGGGAGAGATGGAGGGGGAGATGGGAGGATGGAGGGAGAGATGGAAGGATGGAGGGGGAGATGGAAGGATGGAGGGGGAGATGGAAGGATGGAGGGAGAGATGGAGGGGGAGATGGGAGGATGGAGGGAGAGATGGAGGGGGAGATGGAAGGATGGAGGGGGAGATGGGAGGATGGAGGGAGAGATGGAGGGAGAGATGGAAGGATGGAGGGAGAGATGGAGGGGGAGATGGAAGGATGGAGGGAGAGATGGAAGGATGGAGGGGGAGATGGAAGGATGGAGGGGAGATGGAAGGATGGAGGGGGAGATGGAAGGATGGAGGGAGAGATGGAAGGATGGAGGGAGAGATGGAAGGATGGAGGGGGAGATGGAGGGAGAGATGGAAGGATGGAGGGAGAGATGGGAGGATGGAGGGGGAGATGGAAGGGTGGAGGGGGAGATGGAAGGATGGAGGGGGAGATGGAAGGATGGAGGGGGAGATGGAAGGATGGAGGGAGAGATGGAAGGATGGAGGGAGAGATGGAAGGATGGAGGGAGAGATGGAAGGATGGAGGGGGAGATGGAAGGGTGGAGGGAGAGATGGGAGGATGGAGGGGGAGATGGAAGGATGGAGGGAGAGATGGAAGGATGGAGGGAGAGATGGAAGGATGGAGGGGGAGATGGAAGGATGGAGGGAGAGATGGGAGGATGGAGGGGGAGATGGAGGGAGAGATGGAAGGATGGAGGGAGATGGAAGGATGGAGGGGGAGATGGAAGGGTGGAGGGAGAGATGGAAGGATGGAGGGAGAGATGGGAGGATGGAGGGGGAGATGGAAGGGTGGAGGAGGAGATGGAAGGATGGAGGGGGAGATGGAAGGATGGAGGGGGAGATGGAAGGATGGAGGGAGAGATGGAAGGATGGAGGGAGAGATGGAAGGATGGAGGGAGAGATGGAAGGATGGAGGGGGAGATGGAAGGATGGAGGGGGAGATGGAAGGATGGAGGGAGAGATGGAAGGATGGAGGGGGAGATGGAAGGATGGAGGGGGAGATGGAAGGATGGAGGGAGAGATGGAAGGATGGAGGGAGAGATGGAAGGATGGAGGGGGAGATGGAAGGATGGAAGGAGAGATGGAAGGATGGAGGGAGAGATGGAAGGATGGAGGGGGAGATGGAAGGATGGAGGGAGAGATGGAAGGATGGAGGGAGAGATGGAAGGATGGAGGGGGAGATGGAAGGATGGAGGGAGAGATGGAAGGATGGAGGGGGAGAAGGAAGGCTGGAGGGAGAGATGGAAGGATGGAGGGGGAGATGGAAGGATGGAGGGGGAGATGGAAGGATGGAGGGGGAGATGGAAGGATGGAGGGGGAGATGGAAGGATGGAGGGAGATGACAGAGGGAGGAAAATGGAGGGATGAAGGGAGATGACAGAGGGAGGAAGATGGAGGGATGAATGGAGATGACAGAGAGAGGAAAATGGAGGGATGAAGAGAGATGACAGAGAGAGGAAGATGGAGGGATGAAGGGATGAAGGGAGATGACAGAGAGAGGAAGATGGAGGGATGAAGGGAGATGACAGAGGGAGGAAGATGGAGGGATGAATGGAGATGACAGAGAGAGGAAAATGGAGGGATGAAGAGAGATGACAGAGGGAGGAAGGGAGATGACAGAGAGAGGAAGATGGAGGGATGAAGGGATGAAGGGAGATGACAGAGGGAGGAAGATGGAGGAATGAGGGGAGATGACAGAGGGATGAAGGGAGATGACAGAGAGAGGAAGATGGAGGGATGAAGAGAGATGACAGAGAGATGAAGAGAGATGACAGAGAGAGGAAGATGGAGTGATGAAGGGAGATGACAGAGAGAGGAAGATGTAGGGATGAAGAGAGATGACAGAGGGAGGAAGCGAGATGACAGAGAGAGGAAGATGAAGGGATGAAGGGAGATGACAGAGAGAGGAAGATGGAGGGAGGAAGAGAGATGACAGAGGGAGGAAAATGAAGGGATGAAGAGAGATGACAGAGAGAGGAAGAGGAAGATGGAGGGATGAAGGGAGAGGCTTTGTTGGGGTCCTAGAGAGAGATGACAGAGAGAGGAAAAGGAAGATGGAGGGATGAAGGGAGAGGCTTTGTGGGGGTGCTAGAGAGAGATGACAGAGAGAGGAAGAGGAAGATGGAGGGATGAAGGGAGAGGCTTTGTGGGGGTGCTAGAGAGAGATGACAGAGAGAGGAAGAGGAAGATGGAGGGATGAAGGGAGAGGCTTTGTGGGGGTGCTAGAGAGAGATGACAGAGAGAGGAAGAGGAAGATGGAGGGATGAAGGGAGAGGCTTTGTGGGGGTGCTAGAGAGATGACAGAGAGAGGAAGAGGAAGATGGAGGGATGAAGGGAGAGGCTTTGTGGGGGAGCTAGAGAGAGATGACAGAGAGAGGAAGAGGAAGATGGAGGGATGAAGGGAGAGGCTTTGTGGGGGCGCTAGAGAGTGGTTTCCTGTCAACAAAGTTTAGTCTGAAGACCTTTCTTCGTGTGTGTGTGTGTGTATGTGTGTGTGTGTGTGTGTGTGTGTGTGTGTGTGTGTGTGTGTGTGTGTGTGTGTGTGTGTTTGTACTCCAAGCCTGTCTTTTGGCCATGGATTCGTTAAATTAAATAAAAAAATACAAAAACATTTCATTAACGTCAAACAACATTAGCATCATGGTCTGTTCTATGCACTGACACACACACACACACACACACACACACACACACACACATACACACACACATACATACATACACATACACACACATATACACACATATACACACATATACACACACACACACACACACACACACACACACACACACACATACACACACACACACACACACACACACATACACTGACACTGACACACACACACACACACACACACACACACACACACACACACACACACATACACACACGGGCGTATGCATGCTCTTGTCAGTGTGTTCTCCCTGTTCCTCCAGTCAGTGTTAATGTATCACAGTCAGACAGGCTCAGAGCTCAGTGACCTGTGTCAGACAAGAACCAGAGAGGAGAGAGAGAAGGGAGAGGAAGAGAGGAGAGAGAGAAGAGAGGAGAGAAGAGAGAGGAGAGGGGAGAGAGAGAGAACGGAGAAGAGAGGAGAGAGAAGAGAGGAGAGAGGAGAGAAGAGAGGAGAGAGGAGAGAAGAGAGGAGAGGAGAGAGAAGAGAGGAGAGAGGAGAGAAGAGAGAGAAGAGAGAGAAGAGAGGAGAGGTGAGGAGAGAGAAGAGAGGAGAGAGGAGAAGAGGGAGTGAGAGAGAAGCGAGAGGAGAGAGAAGAGAGGAGAGAGAAGAGAGGAGAGAGAGGAGAGAGGAGAGGAGAGGAGAGAGAAGAGAGGAGAGAGGAGAAGAGGGAGTGAGAGAGAAGCGAGAGGAGAGAGAAGAGAGGAGAGAGAAGCGAGAGGAGAGAGAGGAGAGGGAGTGAGAGGGAGTGAGAGAGAAGAGAGGAGAGAGAAGAGAGGAGAGAGAAGAGAGAGGAGAGGAGAGAGAAGAGAGAGGAGAGAGAGGAGAGCACCACAGCAGCATGGAGGTTCAGTATGTTGACAGATATCAACTTTAACCGTAACAGTGATACATATCAGCACACAACAGGCCAGCCAGGTCGCTCTAGATTCACTTCCAAACTGGACGTCTGTCCATGTCCCGAGGACGTCAGGAGATGCCTTTAAAACCCACCGCTAGGGGGCAACGGTAGGTATGGGTGTTGCTAGGTGGGATGGTGAACTCTATTACCATCAAGTAGGTTAGGTGTTGCTAGGGGGGACGGTGAGCTCTATTACCATCAAGTAGGTTAGGTGTTGCTAGGGGAGACGGTGAGCTCTATTACCATCAAGTAGGTTAGGTGTTGGTAGGGGAGACGGTGAGCTCTATTACCATCAAGTAGGTTAGGTGTTGCTAGGAGGGACGGTGAGCTCTATTACCATCAAGTAGGTTAGGTGTTGCTAGGGGAGACGGTGAGCTCTATTACCATCAAGTAGGTTAGGTGTTGGCAGGGGAGACGGTGAGCTCTATTACCATCAAGTAGGTTAGGTGTTGCTAGGGGAGACGGTGAGCTCTATTACCATCAAGTAGGTTAGGTGTTGCTAGGGGAGACGGTGAGCTCTATTACCATCAAGTAGATTAGGTGTTGGCAGGGGTGACGGTGAGCTCTATTACCATCAAGTAGGTTAGGTGTTGGTAGGGGAGACGGTGAGCTCTATTACCATCAAGTAGGTTAGGTGTTGGCAGGGGAGACGATGAGCTCTATTACCATCAAGTAGGTTAGGTGTTGCTAGGAGGCAACGGTGAGCTCTATTACCATCAAGTAGGTTAGGTGTTGGCAGGGGAGACGATGAGCTCTATTACCATCAAGTAGGTTAGGTGTTGCTAGGAGGCAACGGTGAGCTCTATTACCATCAAGTAGGTTAGGTGTTGGTAGGGGAGACGGTGAGCTCTATTACCATCAAGTAGGTTAGGTGTTGCTAGGGGAGACGGTGAGCTCTATTACCATCAAGTAGGTTAGGTGTTGGTAGGGGAGACGGTGAGCTCTATTACCATCAAGTAGGTTAGGTGTTGCTAGGAGGCAACGGTGAGCTCTATTACGATCAAGTAGGTTAGGTGTTGCTAGGAGGGAACGGTGAGCTCTATTACCATCAAGTAGGTTAGGTGTTGCTAGGAGGCAACGGTGAGCTCTATTACCATCAAGTAGATTAGGTGTTGGTAGGGGGCAACGGTGAGCTCTATTACCATCACGTAGGTTAGGTGTTGCTAGGGGGGATGGTGAGGTCTTTTATCATCAAGTAGGTTAGGTGTTGCTAGGAGAGACGGTGAGCTCTATTACCATCAAGTAGGTTAGGTGTTGGCAGGGGAGACGGTGAGCTCTATTACCATCAAGTAGGTTAGGTGTTGCTAGGGGAGACGGTGAGCTCTATTACCATCAAGTAGGTTAGGTGTTGCTAGGGGGCAACGGTGAGCTCTATTACCATCAAGTAGGTTAGGTGTTGCTAGGGGGCAACGGTAGGTATGGGTGTTGCTATGGGGACGGTGAGCTCTATTACCATCAAGTAGGTTAGGTGTTGCTAGGGGGCAAGGGTGAGCTCTATTACCATCAAGTAGGTTAGGTGTTGCTAGGGGAGACGGTGAGCTCTATTATCATCAAGTAGGTTAGGTGTTGGCAGGGGAGACGGTGAGCTCTATTACCATCAAGTAGGTTAGGTGTTGCTAGGGGAGACGGTGAGCTCTATTACCATCAAGTAGGTTAGGTGTTGGTAGGGGGACACGGTGAGCTCTATTACCATCAAGTAGGTTAGGTGTTGCTAGGGGGCAACGGTGAGCTCTATTACCATCAAGTAGGTTAGGTGTTGCTAGGAGGGACGGTGAGCTCTATTACCATCAAGTAGGTTAGGTGTTGGTAGGGGAGACGGTGAGCTCTATTATCATCAAGTAGGTTAGGTGTTGGTAGGGGAGACGGTGAGCTCTATTATCATCAAGTAGGTAAGGTGTTGCTAGGGGGCAACGGTGAGCTCTATTACCATCAGGTAGGTTAGGTGTTGCTAGGGGAGATGGTGAGCTCTATTACCATCAAGTAGGTTAGGTGTTGGTAGGGGAGACGGTGAGCTCTATTACCATCAAGTAGGTTAGGTGTTGCTAGGGGGCAACGGTGAGCTCTATTACCATCAAGTAGGTTAGGTGTTGGTAGGGGAGACGGTGAACTCTATTACCATCAAGTAGGTTAGGTGTTGCTAGGGGGCAACGGTGAGCTCTATTACCATCAAGTAGGTTAGGTGTTGCTAGGAGGCAACGGTGAGCTCTATTACCATCAAGTAGGTTAGGTGTTGGTAGGGGAGACGGTGAGCTCTATTACCATCAAGTAGGTTAGGTGTTGCTAGGGGGGATGGTGAGCTCTATTACCATCAAGTAGGTTAGGTGTTGGCAGGGGAGACGGTGAGCTCTATTACCATCAAGTACGTTAGGTGTTGCTAGGAGGCAACGGTGAGCTCTATTACCATCAAGTAGGTTAGGTGTTGCTAGGAGGCAACGGTGAGCTCTATTACCATCAAGTAGGTTAGGTGTTGCTAGGAGGCAACGGTGAGCTCTATTACCATCAAGTAGATTAGGTGTTGGTAGGGGGCAACGGTGAGCTCTATTACCATCAAGTAGGTTAGGTGTTGGCAGGGGAGACGGTGAGCTCTATTACCATCAAGTAGGTTAGGTGTTGCTAGGGGAGATGGTGAGCTCTATTACCATCAAGTAGATTAGGTGTTGCTAGGGGAGATGGTGAGCTCTATTACCATCAAGTAGGTTAGGTGTTGCTAGGGGAGACGGTGAGCTCTATTACCATCAAGTAGGTTAGGTGTTGCTAGGGGAGACGGTGAGCTCTATTACCATCAAGTAGGTTAGGTGTTGCTAGGGGAGACGGTGAGCTCTATTACCATCAAGTAGGTTTGGTGTTGCTAGGGGAGACGGTGAGCTCTATTACCATCAAGTAGGTTAGGTGTTGGCAGGGGAGACGGTGAGCTCTATTACCATCAAGTAAGTTAGGTGTTGGCAGGGGAGACGGTGAGCTCTATTACCATCAAGTAGGTTAGGTGTTGGCAGGGGAGACGGTGAGCTCTATTACCATCAAGTAGCTTAGGTGTTGGCAGGGGAGACGGTGAGCTCTATTACCATCAAGTAGGTTAGGTGTTGCTAGGGGAGACGGTGAGCTCTTTTACCATCAAGTAGGTTAGGTGTTGGTAGGGGAGACGGTGAGCTCTATTACCATCAAGTAGGTTAGGTGTTGGTAGGGGAGACTGTGAGCTCTATTACCATCAAGTAGGTTAGGTGTTGCTAGGGGAGATGGTGAGCTCTATTACCATCAAGTAGGTTAGGTGTTGGCAGGGGAGACTGTGAGCTCTATTACAATCAAGTAGGTTAGGTGTTGGCAGGGGAGACGGTGAGCTCTATTACCATCAAGTAGGTTAGGTGTTGCTAGGGGAGATGGTGAGCTCTATTACCATCAAGTAGGTTAGGTGTTGGCAGGGGTGACGGTGAGCTCTATTACCATCAAGTAGGTTAGGTGTTGCTAGGGGAGACGGTGAGCTCTATTACCATCAAGTAGGTTAGGTGTTGGTAGGGGAGACGGTGAGCTCTATTACCATCAAGTAGGTTAGGTGTTGCTAGGGGAGACGGTGAGCTCTATTACCATCAAGTAGGTTAGGTGTTGGCAGGGGAGACGGTGAGCTCTATTACCATCAAGTAGGTTAGGTGTTGGCAGGGGAGACGGTGAGCTCTATTACCATCAAGTAGGTTAGGTGTTGCTAGGGGAGACGGTGAGCTCTATTACCATCAAATAGGTTAGGTGTTGGTAGGGGAGACGGTGAGCTCTATTACCATCAAGTAGGTTAGGTGTTGGCAGGGGAGACGGTGAGCTCTATTACCATCAAGTAGGTTAGGTGTTGCTAGGGGAGACGGTGAGCTCTATTACCATCAAGTAGGTTATGTGTTGCTAGGGGAGACGGTGAGCTCTATAACCATCGAGTAGGTTAGGTATTGCTAGGGGAAACGGTGAGCTCTATTACCATCAAGTAGGTTAGGTGTTGCTAGGGGAGACATGTGAGCTCTATTACCATCAAGTAGGTTAGGTGTTGCTAGGGGAGACGGTGAGCTCTATTACCATCAAGTAGTTTAGGTGTTGCTAGGGGAAACGTTGAGCTCTATTACCATCAAGTGGGTTAGGTGTTGCTAGGGGGCAACGGTGAGCTCTATTGCCATCAAGTAGGTTAGGTGTTGCTAGGAGAGACGGTGAGCTCTATAACCATTGAGTAGGTTAGGTGTTGGTAGGGGAGACGGTGAGCTCTATTACCATCAAGTAGGTTAGGTATTGCTAGTGGAAACGGTGAGCTCTATTACCATCAAGTAGGTTAGGTGTTGCTAGGGGAGACGGTGAGCTCTATTACCATCAAGTAGGTTAGGTATTGCTAGGGGAAACTGTGAGCTCTATTACCATCAAGGTCGTTAGGTGTTGCTAGGGGAGACGGTGAGCTCTATTACCATCCAGTAGGTTAGGTGTTGGCAGGGGAGACGGTGAGCTCTATTACCATCAAGTAGGTTAGGGATGCTAGGGGAGATGGTGAGCTCTATTACCATCAAGTAGGTTAGGTGTTGCTAGGAGGCAACGGTGAGCTCTATTACCATCAAGTAGGTTATGTGTTGGAAGGGGAGACGGTGAGCTCTATTACCATCAAGTAGGTTAGGTGTTGGTAGGGGAGACGGTGAGCTCTATTATCATCAAGTAGGTTAGGTGTTGCTAGGGGAGACGGTGAGCTCTATTACCATCAAGTAGGTTAGGTGTTGCTAGCGGAGACGGTGAGCTCTATTACCATCAAGTAGGTTAGGTGTTGCTAGGGGAGACGGTGAGCTCTATTACCATCAAGTAGGTTAGGTGTTGCTAGGGGAGACGGTGAGCTCTATTACCATCAAGTAGGTTAGGTGTTGGCAGGGGAGACGGTGAGCTCTATTACCATCAAGTAGGTTAGGTGTTGGCAGGGGAGACGGTGAGCTCTATTACCATCAAGTAGGTTAGGTGTTGCTAGGGGAGACGGTGAGCTCTATTACCATCAAATAGGTTAGGTGTTGGTAGGGGAGACGGTGAGCTCTATTACCATCAAGTAGGTTAGGTGTTGGCAGGGGAGACGGTGAGCTCTATTACCATCAAGTAGGTTAGGTGTTGCTAGGGGAGACGGTGAGCTCTATTACCATCAAGTAGGTTATGTGTTGCTAGGGGAGACGGTGAGCTCTATAACCATCGAGTAGGTTAGGTATTGCTAGGGGAAACGGTGAGCTCTATTACCATCAAGTAGGTTAGGTGTTGCTAGGGGAGACATGTGAGCTCTATTACCATCAAGTAGGTTAGGTGTTGCTAGGGGAGACGGTGAGCTCTATTACCATCAAGTAGTTTAGGTGTTGCTAGGGGAAACGTTGAGCTCTATTACCATCAAGTGGGTTAGGTGTTGCTAGGGGGCAACGGTGAGCTCTATTACCATCAAGTAGGTTAGGTGTTGCTAGGAGAGACGGTGAGCTCTATAACCATTGAGTAGGTTAGGTGTTGGTAGGGGAGACGGTGAGCTCTATTACCATCAAGTAGGTTAGGTATTGCTAGTGGAAACGGTGAGCTCTATTACCATCAAGTAGGTTAGGTGTTGCTAGGGGAGACGGTGAGCTCTATTACCATCAAGTAGGTTAGGTATTGCTAGGGGAAACTGTGAGCTCTATTACCATCAAGGTCGTTAGGTGTTGCTAGGGGAGACGGTGAGCTCTATTACCATCCAGTAGGTTAGGTGTTGGCAGGGGAGACGGTGAGCTCTATTACCATCAAGTAGGTTAGGGGTTGCTAGGGGAGATGGTGAGCTCTATTACCATCAAGTAGGTTAGGTGTTGCTAGGAGGCAACGGTGAGCTCTATTACCATCAAGTAGGTTATGTGTTGGAAGGGGAGACGGTGAGCTCTATTACCATCAAGTAGGTTAGGTGTTGGTAGGGGAGACGGTGAGCTCTATTATCATCAAGTAGGTTAGGTGTTGCTAGGGGAGACGGTGAGCTCTATTACCATCAAGTAGGTTAGGTGTTGCTAGCGGAGACGGTGAGCTCTATTACCATCAAGTAGGTTAGGTGTTGCTAGGGGAGACGGTGAGCTCTATTACCATCAAGTAGGTTAGGTGTTGCTAGGGGAGACGGTGAGCTCTATTACCATCAAGTAGGTTTGGTGTTGCTAGGGGAGACGGTGAGCTCTATTACCATCAAGTAGGTTAGGTGTTGGCAGGGGAGACGGTGAGCTCTATTACCATCAAGTAAGTTAGGTGTTGGCAGGGGAGACGGTGAGCTCTATTACCATCAAGTAGGTTAGGTGTTGGCAGGGGAGACGGTGAGCTCTATTACCATCAAGTAGCTTAGGTGTTGGCAGGGGAGACGGTGAGCTCTATTACCATCAAGTAGGTTAGGTGTTGCTAGGGGAGACGGTGAGCTCTTTTACCATCAAGTAGGTTAGGTGTTGGTAGGGGAGACGGTGAGCTCTATTACCATCAAGTAGGTTAGGTGTTGGTAGGGGAGACTGTGAGCTCTATTACCATCAAGTAGGTTAGGTGTTGCTAGGGGAGATGGTGAGCTCTATTACCATCAAGTAGGTTAGGTGTTGGCAGGGGAGACTGTGAGCTCTATTACAATCAAGTAGGTTAGGTGTTGGCAGGGGAGACGGTGAGCTCTATTACCATCAAGTAGGTTAGGTGTTGCTAGGGGAGATGGTGAGCTCTATTACCATCAAGTAGGTTAGGTGTTGGCAGGGGTGACGGTGAGCTCTATTACCATCAAGTAGGTTAGGTGTTGCTAGGGGAGACGGTGAGCTCTATTACCATCAAGTAGGTTAGGTGTTGGTAGGGGAGACGGTGAGCTCTATTACCATCAAGTAGGTTAGGTGTTGCTAGGCGAGACGGTGAGCTCTATTACCATCAAGTAGGTTAGGTGTTGGCAGGGGAGACGGTGAGCTCTATTACCATCAAGTAGGTTAGGTGTTGGCAGGGGAGACGGTGAGCTCTATTACCATCAAGTAGGTTAGGTGTTGCTAGGGGAGACGGTGAGCTCTATTACCATCAAATAGGTTAGGTGTTGGTAGGGGAGACGGTGAGCTCTATTACCATCAAGTAGGTTAGGTGTTGGCAGGGGAGACGGTGAGCTCTATTACCATCAAGTAGGTTAGGTGTTGCTAGGGGAGACGGTGAGCTCTATTACCATCAAGTAGGTTAGGTGTTGCTAGGGGAGACGGTGAGCTCTATAACCATCGAGTAGGTTAGGTATTGCTAGGGGAAACGGTGAGCTCTATTACCATCAAGTAGGTTAGGTGTTGCTAGGGGAGACGGTGAGCTCTATTACCATCAAGTAGGTTAGGTATTGCTAGGGGAAACTGTGAGCTCTATTACCATCAAGGTCGTTAGGTGTTGCTAGGGGAGACGGTGAGCTCTATTACAATCCAGTAGGTTAGGTGTTGGCAGGGGAGACGGTGAGCTCTATTACCATCAAGTAGGTTAGGGGTTGCTAGGGGAGATGGTGAGCTCTATTACCATCAAGTAGGTTAGGTGTTGCTAGGAGGCAACGGTGAGCTCTATTACCATCAAGTAGGTTATGTGTTGGAAGGGGAGACGGTGAGCTCTATTACCATCAAGTAGGTTAGGTGTTGGTAGGGGAGACGGTGAGCTCTATTATCATCAAGTAGGTTAGGTGTTGCTAGGGGAGACGGTGAGCTCTATTACCATCAAGTAGGTTAGGTGTTGCTAGGGGAGACGGTGAGCTCTATTACCATCAAGTAGGTTAGGTGTTGGTAGGGGAGACGGTGAGCTCTATTACCATCAAGTAGGTTAGGTGTTGGCAGGGGAGACGGTGAGCTCTATTACCATCAAGTAGGTTAGGTGTTGCTAGGGGAGACAGTGAGCTCTATTACCATCAAGTAGGTTATGTGTTGCTAGGGGAGACGGTGAGTTCTATAACCATCGAGTAGGTTAGGTGTTGCTAGGGGAAACGGTGAGCTCTATTACCATCAATTAGGTTAGGTGTTGTTGGGGAAACGTTGAGCTCTATTACCATCAAGTAGGTTAGGTGTTGCTAGGGGGCAACGGTGAGCTCTATTACCATCAAGTAGGTTAGGTGTTGCTAGGGGAGACGGTGAGCTCTATAACCATCGAGTAGGTTAGGTATTGCTAGTGGAAACGGTGAGCTCTATTACCATCAAGTAGGTTAGGTGTTGCTAGGGGAGACGGTGAGCTCTATTACCATCAAGTAGGTTAGGTATTGCTAGGGGAAACTGTGAGCTCTATTACCATCAAGTACGTTAGGTGTTGCTAGGGGAGATGGTGAGCTCTATTACCATCAAGTAGGTTAGGTGTTGGCAGGGGAGACGGTGAGCTCTATTACCATCAAGTAGGTTAGGTGTTGCTAGGGGAGACGGTGAGCTCTATTACCATCAAGTAGGTTAGGTGTTGGCAGGGGAGACGGTGATCTCTATTACCATCAAGTAGGTTAGGTGTTGCTAGGGGAGACAGTGAGCTCTATTACCATCAAGTAGGTTAGGTGTTGCTAGGGGAGACGGTGAGCTCTATTACCATCAAGTAGGTTAGGTGTTGCTAGGGGAGATGGTGAGCTCTATTACCATCAAGTAGGTTAGGTGTTGGCAGGGGTGACGGTGAGCTCTATTACCATCAAGTAGGTTAGGTGTTGCTAGGGGAGACGGTGAGCTCTATTACCATCAAGTAGGTTAGGTGTTGGTAGGGGAGACGGTGAGCTCTATTACCATCAAGTAGGTTAGGTGTTGCTAGGGGAGACGGTGAGCTCTATTACCATCAAGTAAGTTAGGTGTTGGCAGGGGAGACGGTGAGCTCTATTACCATCAAGTAGGTTAGGTGTTGCTAGGGGAGACGGTGAGCTCTATTACCATCAAGTAGGTTAGGTGTTGGTAGGGGAGACGGTGAGCTCTATTACCATCAAGTAGGTTAGGTGTTGGCAGGGGAGACGGTGAGCTCTATTACCATCAAGTAGGTTAGGTGTTGCTAGGGGAGACGGTGAGCTCTATTACCATCAAGTAGGTTAGGTGTTGCTAGGGGTGAGGGTGAGCTCTATTACCATCAAGTAGGTTAGGTGTTGGCAGGGGAGACGGTGAGCTCTATTACCATCAAGTAGGTTAGGTGTTGCTAGGGGAGACGGTGAGCTCTATTACCATCAAGTAGGTTAGGTGTTGGTAGGGGAGACGGTGAGCTCTATTACCATCAAGTAGGTTAGGTGTTGGCAGGGGAGACGGTGAGCTCTATTACCATCAAGTAGGTTAGGTGTTGCTAGGGGAGACGGTGAGCTCTATAACCATCGAGTAGGTTAGGTATTGCTAGGGGAAACGGTGAGCTCTATTACCATCAAGTAGGTTAGATGTTGCTAGGGGAAACGTTGAGCTCTATTACCATCAAGTAGGTTAGGTGTTGCTAGGGGGCAACGGTGAGCTCTATTACCATCAAGTAGGTTAGGTGTTGCTAGGGGAGACGGTGAGCTCTATAACCATCGAGTAGGTTAGGTGTTGCTAGGGGAGACGGTGAGCTCTATTACCATCAAGTAGGTTAGGTATTGCTAGGGGAAACTGTGAGCTCTATTACCATCAAGTACGTTAGGTGTTGCTAGGGGAGACGGTGAGCTCTATTACCATCAAGTAGGTAAGGTGTTGGCAGGGGAGACGGTGAGCTCTATTACCATCAAGTAGGTTAGGTGTTGCTAGGGGAGACGGTGAGCTCTATTACCATCAAGTAGGTTAGGTGTTGGCAGGGGAAACGGTGAGCTCTATTACCATCAAATAGGTTAGGTGTTGCTAGGGGAGACGGTGAGCTCTATTACCATCAAGTAGGTTAGGTGTTGGCAGGAGGCAACAGTGAGCTCTATTACCATCAAGTAGGTTAGGTGTTGCTAGGGGAGACGGTGAGCTCTATTACCATCAAGTAGGTTAGGTGTTGGCAGGAGGCAACAGTGAGCTCTATTACCATCAAGTAGGTTAGGTGTTGGCAGGGGAGACGGTGAGCTCTATTACCATCAAGTGGGTTATGTGTTGCTAGGGGAGATGGTGAGCTCTATTACCATCAAGTAGGTTATGTGTTGCTAGGGGAGATGGTGAGCTCTATTACCATCAAGTAGGTTAGGTGTTGGCAGGGGAGACGGTGAGCTCTATTACCATCAAGTGGGTTAGGTGTTGCTAGGGGAGACGGTGAGCTCTATTACCATCAAGTAGATTAGGTGTTGCTAGGGGAGACGGTGAGCTCTATTACCATCAAGTAGGTTAGGTGTTGGTAGGGGAGACGGTGAGCTCTATTACCATCAAGTAGGTTAGGTGTTGCTAGGGGAGACGGTGAGCTCTATTATCGGCAAGTAGGCTTGGGTGTTGCTAGGGCGTGAGCTCTATTCCCATCAAGTAGACTTGGGTGTTGCTAGGGCGTGAGCTCTATTACCATCAAGTAGACTTGGGTGTTGCTAGGGCGTGAGCTCTATTACCATCAAGTAGGCTTGGGTGTTGCTAGGGCGTGAGCTCTATTACCATCAAGTAGGCTTGGGTGTTGCTAGGGAGTGAGTTCCGGCTCAGAGGGTCACGTGTTCAATCCCAGTGCTACACACTCATTTCCTTGTTAACCTTTAACCCTTAATAATTCAGAATGAATGCCTAAACCTAACCCAATCCCAAAGCTTAAACCTTAATTTAGGCTTTTGTAATGAATGCAGGACGAGCCGCAGCAGGAGGAGCCGCAGCAGGAGGAGCAGCAGCAGGAGGAGCAGCAGCAGGAGGAGCCGCAGCAGGAGGAACCGCAGCAGGAGGAGCAGCAGCAGGAGGAGCCGCAGCAGGAGGAGCCGCAGCAGGAGGAGCCGCAGCAGGAGGAGCCGCAGCAGGAGGAGCAGCAGCAGGAGGAGCCGCAGCAGGAGGAGCAGCAGCAGGAGGAGCAGCAGCGGGAGGAACCGCAGCGGGAGGAACCGCAGCGGGAGGACCCGCAGCGGGAGGAACCGCAGCGGGAGGAATCGCAGCGGGAGGAACCGCAGCGGGAGGAGCCGCAGCGGGAGGATCCGCAGCGGGAGGATCCGCAGCGGGAGGATCCGCAGCACGAGGAACCGCAGCGGGAGGAACCGCAGCGGGAGGAGCCGCAGCGGGAGGAGCCGCAGCGGGAGGATCCGCAGCGGGAGGATCCGCAGCGGGAGGAACCGCAGCGGGAGGAACCGCAGCGGGAGGAACCGCAGCGGGAGGAGCCGCAGCGGGAGGAGCCGCAGCGGGAGGAGCCGCAGCGGGAGGATCCGCAGCGGGAGGAGCCGCAGCGGGAGGAGCCGCAGCGGGAGGAACCGCAGCGGGAGGATCCGCAGCAGGTTACTGTCAGACGTTGCTGATTTGTAGCCACTGTCAAGTGTGCTCCCTCTCAGGCCTCTAGGTCACCAGGCTGCTCGTTATGGAGCACACCTGTCACCATCGTTACATCAACCTCTCAGGCCTCTAGGTCACCAGGCTGCTCGTTATGGAGCACACCTGTCACCATCGTTACATCAACCTCTCCGGCCTCTAGGTCACCAGGCTGCTCGTTATGGAGCACACCTGTCACCATCGTTACATCAACCTCTCCGGCCTCTAGGTCACCAGGCTGCTCGTTATGGAGCTCACCTGTCACCATCGTTACATCAACCTCTCCGGCCTCTAGGTCACCAGGCTGCTCGTTATGGAGCACACCTGCCAACATTGTTACGTGTACCTGTGTGTCGTCAGACTCACCTGGACTCCATCACCTCCCTCTTTTACCTTCCCTATATATGTCACTTCCTTTTGGGCTCCTTCCCCCAGGTGTCATTGTCTTTGTTTCCTGTCTGTGTGCTGTTAGTGTTTCCTGTCTGTGTGCTGTTAGTGTTTCCTGTCTGTGTGCTGTTAGTGTTTCCTGTCTGTGTGCTGTTAGTGTTTCCTGTCTGTGTGCTGTTAGCGTTTCCTGTCTGTGTGCTGTTAGTGTTTCCTGTCTGTGTGCTGTTAGTGTTTGCTGTCTGTGTGCTGTTAGTGGTTCCTGTCTGTGTGCTGTTAGTGTTTCCTGTCTGTGTGCTGTTAGTGTTTCCTGTCTGTGTGCTGTTAGCGTTTCCTGTCTGTGTGCTGTTAGTGTTTCCTGTCTGTGTGCTGTTAGTGTTTGCTGTCTGTGTGCTGTTAGTGGTTCCTGTCTGTGTGCTGTTAGTGTTTCCTGTCTGTGTGCTGTTAGTGTTTCCTGTCTGTGTGCTGTTAGTGGTTCCTGTCTGTGTGCTGTTAGTGTTTCCTGTCTGTGTGCTGTTAGTGTTTCCTGTCTGTGTGCTGTTAGTGTTTCCTGTCTGTGTGCTGTTAGTGTTTCCTGTCTGTGTGCTGTTAGTGGTTCCTGTCTGTGTGCTGTTAGTGTTTCCTGTCTGTGTGCTGTTAGTGTTTCCTGTCTGTGTGTTGTTAGTGTTTCCTGTCTGTGTGCTGTTAGTGTTTCCTGTCTGTGTGTTGTTAGTGTTTCCTGTCTGTGTGCTGTTCCTGTCTGTGTGCTGTTCCTGTCTGTGTGCTGTTAGTGGTTCCTGTCTGTGTGCTGTTAGTGTTTCCTGTCTGTGTGCTGTTAGTGGTTCCTGTCTGTGTGCTGTTAGTGGTTCCTGTCTGTGTGCTGTTAGTGTTTCCTGTCTGTGTGCTGTTAGTGTTTCCTGTCTGTGTGCTGTTAGTGTTTCCTGTCTGTGTGCTGTTAGTGGTTCCTGTCTGTGTGCTGTTAGTGTTTCCTGTCTGTGTGTTGTTAGTGTTTCCTGTCTGTGTGCTGTTAGTGTTTCCTGTCTGTGTGCTGTTAGTGGTTCCTGTCTGTGTGCTGTTAGTGTTTCCTGTCTGTGTGTTGTTAGTGTTTCCTGTCTGTGTGCTGTTAGTGTTTCCTGTCTGTGTGCTGTTAGTGTTTCCTGTCTGTGTGCTGTTAGTGTTTCCTGTCTGTGTGTTGTTAGTGTTTCCTGTCTGTGTGCTGTTAGTGTTTCCTGTCTGTGTGACAGGAAATACTCTATCCCCATCACCCTAGCAAGGGTTTAGGGTCTTACTCTATCCCCATCACCCTAGCAAGGGTTTAGGGTCTTACTCTATCCCCATCACCCTAGCAAGGGTTTAGGGTCTTACTCTATCCCCATCACCCTAGCAAGGGTTTAGGGTCTTACTCTATCCCCATCACCATACACCTGCAGGTGTAATCACTACTACAGGACAGGAGGCTCTCTTCCGTTACCCCAAAAAGAGTCTTCAGAGACTCCTCCATGAGGGGAGCCTCTCTAGTTGCAGGCAAGCTCTGCAATGAGGTCTGGGACCTTGAAGATAAACACACAATCACCACTTATGCCATGCAAATGTGACCAACTGATATCTTATCTGGGTCATTAGTGAGCCTGAAAACCAAATTAGAGCAATGATGGTTTACTTCTCATACCATCGTAGTTCTAGAAGCCTAAAGCCAACTGACACAATTTTTTGTCTGATTTTTATGTTTATACGACATCAGAATTTGACTAATTCTGAAAGGCATGCACCTGATCTATTTATTCATAGATTACTTTATGGCTTACCCAGTTAAAAATTACCTTCACCTGGACCCACCCCCTCAGGGGCAACATTTCTGACCAGAACTTAAAACTACAAGGTATGAATTCCAAGTTAATAATTTATGATAAGTATGGGTCAGGTCTTGAAATGATTAAGTTCAAATATTGCTGTGAACATACCTCTTAGGCGACCAGCATGATGATGAGGTTCTGCGAGTGGATTTTTGGCGGCACCCTGCACTGCCATTCCCCCTTCTCTCCTTAGTCCAGTAGTTATCTCACTGATCAGCAGCCTTTTCTCTCTCTCATCCAGACTGCCTAAGGAATCCTCAGACCCTGTCAGAGAGCACTGGGATTCTGGGGAGGTTGCCCCACTCCTCAGGTTCACCCCCATGATACGAGCTAGCGCTGGTAGGAGAATGCGGAGGGCTGTCTGGGTCACGACCTTAACAATCTTCAGACACAGCATGGAGAGCTGCTCGAATGTCAGCTATGACCAACAAACAGAGTAATGTTTTTGCCAATCAACCAATTCCATGACACCATTCCCTATATATATATATATATAGTGCACAACTTTTGACCAGAACCTTATGTGGAGAGACTTACGTTATTTTTCATGCCATGCTGAATCACTCTCCATTGGCTAGAGCAAAGAAAAGAAAGGAAACATTTTAGCTGCACACTGGTGTTGAGTTAGTGGAGTCACTAGATAGCCATGTTAGGGATAATAAAAGTGTATTTAATTAAGCTATTAGCAAGTACATGAGTCATTTTGTTCTTGATTTACAGCAAGAGTTAGGGATGTGGTTACAGTGATGTTAGGGTTAGGTGTAGTGTTTAAAATCCCATTTGTGGTTAGAAGGTGCACTATGACTATAAATTCAGATAAGTTGTATGTGAGGTTGGAAAAAGACATGGAACTTGCTCATCAGTTAGACTCCTCAGGAAAGAGAGGAGGATTGGGGCACAGCATGTCCCAATCTTGAGAGAAGGCATTAGAGTCCTCTGAGCCTCCTTCTCCAGCTGCTCAATGATAGATCCCCTTTCCCTGAAACCACACCCGGGTTTCTGAGAAGACTCTGGGAAACCGCAAAGAGAAATCTAAAGTTGAATCTGAACTTTATTCCTCATTTCCTTCACCTTTAGTGATTTGATTGCACTGGACAGGTAAAAGCACATCTCTCTGCGGGCCTCCACTATATTGCTTTCACCTATATAGATACTATCTTCTCAGATCAGTGCTGATGAATTTGAACACAACCTGCACCCAACATGAAGTAATCTCGGACCTGCACCAATGCTGCTGTCCTCCTCCACGGAAGTCTTCTTGGCACGGCCACTGGACTTACGTTTAGCCTACATGACAACAGATTATAGGTCTCATAGCAGATCTAAGGTCAGTGTAGTGTCTCCTAATGCTTTAAGGTTAGGATTTAGTGATAGTAAACTAATCCTAGATCTGTGCCTGAGTAGGCAGAGGATGTGTAAAGGACAGCATATTTCTTACCTTGCCTCCTGTCCTGTTCTTGTTGGTCTCATGTGTCTCTGTTTCCTCCTTCATATTCTCCACAACTTTATTTTGGTCATCCGGATGATCCTCCCATTTCACGTTCTGGTGGATAAATGAGAGGTCAATATCAGTCCAAGGTTGTGACTTTATGAAACAAATGATTCTCTCCTATTTCAGACAAAACGGCAGTAGTGGTCAGATTTCAGTCCATGGATCAAACCAGTGAGACCTATTGCTGTGGTAGTGACCTACTATATTGTTAGTAATTTCTCCTCTAAACTCAAAATAGGCTAAATGAACCATACCTTGCTGTCGTCTGACATGATGTGTAGCTTATTGTTGTAGGCTGTTTAGAGGTAATACTAATACTTCCTTTGAAAAAACGTCAGTGAACCATCGGCAGACAACTGAAGTGAATATGAACGTCCTTGAATTATGCCAAAGCATTGTTGAATACTCGATTCCGATTGGCTGAAGCCAGGGCATTCTTCAAAGATGTCATACACACATGATGTCACAATTAGGCCTAAGTCTAATGTCTATATGAATTGTCAATGTCATAAGAAAACAGATCATAGCTTGTCAAAGGTCTGCCAAACGAAAATATTTGTAAGTGCTGTTATGCTGATGAATGAGGACCCAAAAGCGACGTAATAGTAACAGAGTCTTTATTCCAGTATTAAACAAATAATGATTCTCCTGGATATAATCAATGGAAATCCAAAACAGGAAACTGAAATCCTCTCGTCAATAGAGAGGAACGCCTGGAGACGCGACCACAGACTGCAGGTCGCTTCGGGAAGGCACTGGCCGTAGCTGACATTGACACCTGCTCACACGCAGCATCTGAAGAAGGCAAAGAACACGACAGGGCGAAACAAGGACACAGGAACAGCAAACATCAAACAAGAATCCGACAAGGACAGGAGCGGAAAACAGAGGGCAAAATAGGGGACAGGTGTGAAAGAGTAAATGAGGTCGTAGGGAGAATGAGAAACAGCTGGGAGCATGAACGGAACGATAGAGAGAGAGAAAGAGAAATAACCTAATAAGACCAGCAGAGGGAAGCACAGGGACAAGACATGATCAAAGACAAAACATGACAGTACCCCCCCACTCACCGAGCGCCTCCTGGCGCACTCGAGGAGGAACCCTGGCGGCAACGAAGGAAATCATCAATCAACGAACGGTCCAGCACGTCCCGAGATGGAACCCAACTCCTCTCCTCAGGACCGTAACCCTCCCAATCCACTAAGTACTGGTGACCACGTCCCCGAGAACGCATGTCCATGATCTTCCGTACCTTGTAAATAGGAGCGCCCTCGACAAGGACGGGGGGGGGGAGGGAAGACGAACGGGGGCGCGAAGAAAAGGCTTGACACAGGAGACATGGAAGACAGGGTGGACGCGACGAAGATGTTGCGGAAGAAGCAGTCGCACAGCGACAGGATTGACGACCTGAGAGACACGGAACGGACCAATGAACCGCGGAGTCAACTTGCGAGAAGCTGTCGTAAGGGGAAGGTTACGAGTGGAAAGCCACACTCTCTGACCGCGACAATACCTAGGACTCTTAATCCTACGTTTATTGGCGGCTCTCACAGTCTGCGCCCTGTAACGGCAAAGTGCAGACCTGACCCTCCTCCAGGTGCGCTCACAACGTTGGACAAAAGCCTGAGCGGAGGGAACGCTGGACTCGGCGAGCTGGGACGAAAACAGAGGAGGCTGGTAGCCAAGACTACTCTGAAACGGGGACAGCCCGGTAGCATCCTCTCGTCAATAGAGAGGAACGCCTGGAGACGCGACCACAGACTGCAGGTCGCTTCGGGAAGGCACTGGCCGTAGCTGACATTGACACCTGCTCACACGCAGCATCTGAAGAAGGCAAAGAACACGACAGGGCGAAACAAGGACACAGGAACAGCAAACATCAAACAAGAATCCGACAAGGACAGGAGCGGAAAACAGAGGGAGAAATAGGGACTCTAATCAGAGGGCAAAATAGGGGACAGGTGTGAAAGAGTAAATGAGGTCGTAGGGAGAATGAGAAACAGCTGGGAGCATGAACGGAACGATAGAGAGAGAGAAAGAGAAATAACCTAATAAGACCAGCAGAGGGAAGCACAGGGACAAGACATGATCAAAGACAAAACATGACAAGTGCACGTTGTTGCATTTAATTTATGGTTTATCAAGCATCCTCATTCATCACCATGCACAAACACGTAACTCGCTGCAATCCATTAGCTATAATTCTGAGGTTGCAAAGCTGCAAAACTAGGACATGCAATAAATTATAACCACTTGCACTTACAATAATTTAAAATCAATGACGTTCTAGGGGGCTTTAACTATTTCAGCACTATTGTCCGCTGCATAGTGCTGACACGTTTCTAGGCGTCAGGGGACCGGGCCATGGTGCTGAAATGTTTCGAGTCTGGAGAGCACCTGAGACCGCGGCATGGTGCTGAAATGTTTCGAGTCTGGGCAGCACCTGAGACCGCGGCATGGTGCTGAAATGTTTCGAGTCTGGGCAGCACCTGAGACCGCGGCATGGTGCTGAAATGTTTCGAGTCTGGGCAGCACCTGAGACCGCGGCATGGTGCTGAAATGTTTCGAGTCTGGGCAGCACCTGAGACCGCGGCATGGTGCTGAAATGTTTCGAGTCTGGGCAGCACCTGAGACCGCGCCATGGTGCTGAAATGTTTCGAGTCTGGGCAGCACCTGAGACCGTGCCATGGTGCTGAATTGGAGCAGGGCTCAGTTCTATGGGTATCTCATGCATAGGCGGGAATCACAGGGGGGACGGGGGACACACGACCCCCCCATCCTGGGAAAAATATGATTTGTCCCCCCCAATATATCACTGTTAACATAACTATGTAATTTCAATAATATTAATAATACGCAATGAAAGCACTTGGGCTGATTATAGACACTTACTTAATAGCGCGTTTTTAAGTTTCAAAAGATTGCGACCCCCGCCCTTTTCCTCACAATGGTTTGATCCGCTGCCAGTTCCTCAGTTGCCAGGTAGCAGAGGGTTCGTCTCTACTGTGTGAAAGGCACTCAATGTACGTAACTGACGTGAGGTTTATCTAGTCAATCGGCCATAGCAATGTGTTTTTATGTTGGCAGGGTTCACACATACACACACTAGCTGAATTTGCAGAGCTAGCACGCAAACTAAAGTAAACATTAACCATCATGCTAGCTAGTACCTATTCCATTTATGTGGCGTCGTCAGATGGAATCTTTGCTATCGTCAGTTTATTCCAAGATCAGCATGCAGCTGGAGTGCTTCAAAGTCCCTGTGATAAGGTTAGCAATAAACTGAAGTCCAAACTGAACAGAACTACACTCCCTTCTACCATTGTCTTAAATATATTTAATGGTCTCGTTGCAAAAGTTAAATTGTCGCTATGGGACTTTGAAGCACATGTGTGCCGATCTTGGAGTAAACTGACGATAGCAAAGATTATAGCAAACACCACAGAAACGGAATTGGTGCTCGCTAGCTTTGCAAATGCAGCTATTGTTGGAAGCCAGCCAATATGAAACAAACTATATTAAAATGACGAAAGGTTGCAGCATATGTTGTGTAAATGGTGAACTCCTACAGCTGTCAACTCTTGTCACTACAATCCGCTTCACATTTGCTAGTTACCTTTTAGATCGAAGCCCATATAGAATGATAGAAGATAAGATGATAGAAGCCCATCTCCTACTGTAAATAACCTACACACTGTGTGTGTGTGTAGCCAGCCAGCCAGGTAGACAAATGGCAGTAAAAAGACGGACATCAGAGTATTTTTCAGTACACCAAAACGCAAAGTAAGAACCCTAGGAGCCTAATATCTCAAAGACGAGTTGATAAAATGTTCATAAGAAAGAAGTGAAATGCTAATGGAAATGTTTCACAATGATGTCATTAGGCAGAGCAGGCAACAGATGGCACACAGACAGCAGAGTTGGGGACAGATATGCAGGGACAGACTGGCAGAGACAGACTGGCAGGGACAGACTGGCGGAGACAGACTGGCAGAGACAGACTGGCAGGGACAGACTGGCAGGGACAGACTGGCAGAGACAGACTGGCAGGGACAGACTGGCAGAGACAGACTGGCAGAGACAGACTGGCAGAGACAGACTGGCAGGAACAGACTGGCAGGGACAGACTGGCAGAGACAGACTGGCAGGGACAGACTGGCAGAGACAGACTGGCAGGGACAGACTGGCAGAGTCTGTATTTTACTTGTAAAATAGGGACATAATTGGAAAATGCCATGGATACCCCCACTCTCAACTTAAACTGGTGACTGAACCAAGATTAGTTTAAGGCAATGGTATTGCTATTGTGATTAATTGTGTAGTTTTGGGTACCGGTAGTTACGAGTACAGCAAACACCTTATTTCTTTTCTAGGAGACAGGCTGTGAGTCAGTGAGGGTGGTGAAAGGGAAAGAGCCAGGGAGAGAGACTTCAGAGGACAGTGTCACAGCCACGGCAGGACCAGGTGTCACCCTTGTTGCCAGCAGCACCAGTATAGGGGACAGTGGCACAGCCACGGCAGGACCAGGTGTCACCCTTGTTGCCAGCAGCACCAGTATAGGGGACAGTGGCACAGCCACGGCAGGACCAGGTGTCACCCTTGTTGCCAGCAGCACCAGTATAGGGGACAGTGTCACAGCCACGGCAGGACCAGGTGTCACCCTTGTTGCCAGCAGCACCAGTATAGGGGACAGTGGCACAGCATCGTCCAGTTACCTCAGTGATGACACAAAACCATATCAGCCACACCCACAATTTATAGAATCGCAAACTCTTGCAAACAGAGTGTTGACGTTTCAAGAGAGAGGAACACTGCACTGATAAGGAACATTGCTATAACTATTATTATTAGTAGTATTATAATGATTTAAACAAGTTGGGACAACCCTTCAGTTAACTACTATACCTAACAATTATCCAGTAGTAGTGATTATGGTCCCTCAATATACATTTAACATATTACAACATAGTCTATGTGTTACAGCACTACTTTTGGTGTCCCCCTCAGGAATTGCTCCTGAGAAAATTTCATGTAATTGTCCCCTCCAAGGTTGATGTCAGATTTTCGCCCCTGCATGAACCTACAGGAACGGGTCACCGCCTTGATGTTAGTTGAGAACGACAGGGTGTTGTCCAGGATCACGCCAAGGTTCTTAGCACTCTGGGAGGAGGACACAATGGAGTTGTCAACCGTGATGGCGAGATCATGGAACGGGCAGTCCATTCAGAAAGTATTCAGACCCCTTGACTTCTCCACATTTTGTCACCTTACAGCCTTATTCTAAAATGGATTACATTGTTTCCCCCCCCCTCAATCTACACACAATAACCCATAATTACAAAGCAAACACTCTTTATTTTGTGTGAAAATGTATACTTAAAAATACTCAGTACTTTGTTGAAGCACCTTTGGCAGCGATTACAGCCTTGAGTCTTCTTGAGTGTGACGCTACAAGCTTGGCACACCTGTATTTGGGGAGTTTCTCCCATTCTTCTCTGCAGATCCTCTCAAGCTCTGTCAGGTTGGATGGGGAGCGTCGCTGCACAGCTATTTTCAGGTCTCTCCAGAGATGTTCGATCGGGTTCATGTCCGGGCTTAGGATCATTGTCCTGTTGTCCAGTCTGTGTATACTATACTGGGTGGGTAGAGAGTCAGAACAGAGAGAGGATCTGGAGCCCTGAGGGGGAGAGAGAGAGAGAGGGAGGGTAGAGAGTCAGAACAGAGGGAAAGAGAGAGAGAGGGAGGGTAGAGAGTCAGAACAGAGGGAAAGAGAGAGGGATGGTAGAGAGTCAGAACAGAGGGAAAGAGAGAGAGAGGGAGGGTAGAGAGTCAGAACAGAGGGAAAGAGAGAGAGAGGGAGGGTAGAGAGTCAGAACAGAGGGAAAGAGAGAGAGAGCGAGGGTAGAGAGTCAGAACAGAGGGAAAGAGAGAGAGGGAGGGTAGAGAGTCAGAACAGAGGGAATGAGAGAGAGAGGGAGGATATAGAGTCAGAACAGAGGGAAAGAGAGAGAGAGGGAGGGTAGAGAGTCAGAACAGAGGGAAAGAGAGAGAGAGGGAGGATATAGAGTCAGAACAGAGGGAAAGAGAGAGAGAGGGAGGGTAGAGAGTCAGAACAGAGGGAAAGAGAGAGGGATGGTAGAGAGTCAGAACAGAGGGAAAGAGAGAGAGAGGGAGGGTAGAGAGTCAGAACAGAGGGAAAGAGAGAGAGAGCGAGGGTAGAGAGTCAGAACAGAGGGAAAGAGAGAGAGGGAGGGTAGAGAGTCAGAACAGAGGGAATGAGAGAGAGAGGGAGGATATAGAGTCAGAACAGAGGGAAAGAGAGAGAGAGGGAGGGTAGAGAGTCAGAACAGAGGGAAAGAGAGAGAGAGGGAGGATATAGAGTCAGAACAGAGGGAAAGAGAGAGAGAGGGAGGATATAGAGTCAGAACAGAGGGAAAGAGAGAGAGGGAGGGTAGAGAGTCAGAACAGAGGGAAAGAGAGAGAGAGGGAGGATATAGAGTCAGAACAGAGGGAAAGAGAGAGAGAGGGAGGGTAGAGAGTCAGAACAGCGGGAAATAGAGAGAGAGTGAGGATATAGAGTCAGAACAGAGGGAAAGAGAGAGAGAGGGAGGGTAGAGAGTCAGAACAGAGGGAAAGAGAGAGAGGGGGAGGGTAGAGAGTCAGAACAGAGGGAAAGAGAGAGAGAGGGAGGGTAGAGAGTCAGAACAAAGGGAAAGAGAGATAGAGAGAGGGAGGGTAGAGAGTCAGAACAGAGGGAAAGAGAGAGAGAGGGAGGGGAGAGAGTCAGAACAGAGTTAAAGAGAGAGAGAGGGAGGGGAGAGAGTCAGAACAGAGGGAAAGAGAGAGAGAGGGAGGGGAGAGAGTCAGAACAGAGGGAAAGAGAGACATAACCTTAACATAACCTTGTATTAGTGTGTTTAGTGAATGTATGTAAATCCACCATTAACATAACCTTGTATTAGTGTGTTTAGTGAATGTATGTAAATCACAGAGCTCATCTGCATTTCCTGCAGCTCAGGAAAATTCTCAGCAACTAAAGAGTGATCAAATTAACATCCTACATATAAACCTCTCTTCCTCAGGACTCAACCCAGTGTAGGACCCCTGTCTCTCGAACCCACCCCCAGCAATTCTGTCGTCCTGGAGACACTCTCTGGTCTTCATCTCCTGGTCATGTTTTCTCCCATCAGTCCCTCTCTGGCCCTCATCTCCTGGTCATGTTTTCTCCCATCAGTCCCTCTCTGGTCCTCATCTCCTGGTCATGTTTTCTCCCAGCAGTCCCTCTCTGGTCCTCATCTCCTGGTCATGTTTTCTCCCAGCAGTCCCTCTCTGGTCCTCTAACCCCAGTCATGTTTTCTCCCATCAGTCCCTCTCTGGTCCTCATCTCCTGGTCATGTTTTTTCCCAGCAGTCACTCTCTGGTCCTCATCTCCTGGTCTTGTTTTCTCCCATCAGTCCCTCTCTGGACCTCATCTCCTGGTCTTGTTTTCTCCCAGCAGTCCCTCTCTGGCCCTCATCTCCTGGTCTTGTTTTCTCCCAGCAGTCCCTCTCTGGCCCTCATCTCCTGGTCATGTTTTCTCCCAGCAGTCCCTCTCTGGCCCTCATCTCCTGGTCATGTTTTCTCCCAGCAGTCCCTCTCTGGCCCTCATCTCCTGGTCATGTTTTCTCCCAGCAGTCCCTCTCTGGTCCTCATCTCCTGGCCATTTTTTCTCCCAGTAGTCCCTCTCTGGTCCTCTAACCCCAGTCATGTTTTCTCCCAGCAGTCCCTCTCTGGTCCTCATCTCCTGGTCTTGTTTTCTCCCAGCAGTCCCTCTCTGGTCCTCATCTCCTGGTCATGTTTTCTCCCAGCAGTCCCTCTCTGGTCCTCATCTCCTGGTCATGTTTTCTCCCCTGGTCTCCCCCTGTAGGTCAGACCTCCCTGCTACCCACATTAACCATTAGTTAGGTCTCCAGCCTCTACAGAAAGTACAGACAGGGGTGTTGAAGTACACAAGCTGGGAGAGATGTCTAGGAGAGAGGGGGCCCGGTATGCACAGTGCTAACCCTGCAGGAAGACTCTTTATTATCAAGCTGGGAGTGATGTCTAGGAGAGAGAGGGCACGGTATGCACAGTTCTAAACCTGCAGGAAGACTCTTTATAATCAAGCTGGGAGTGATGTCTAGGAGAGAGAGGGCACGGTATGCACAGTGCTAACCCTGCAGGAAGACTCTTTATTATCAAGCTGGGAGTGATGTCTAGGAGAGAGAGGGCACGGTATGCACAGTGCTAACCCTGCAGGAAGACTCGTTAAAATCAAGCTGGGAGAGATGTCAAGGAGAGAGAGGGCCCGGTATGCACAGTGCTAACCCTGCAGGACGACTCTTTATTATCAAGCTGGGAGTGATGTCTAGGAGAGAGAGGGCACGGTATGCACAGTTCTAAACCTGCAGGAAGACTCTTTATAATCAAGCTGTAATCATGACTGTAATGTAATCTGATGTCACATGCCACACACTGCCATCATGCCCTGAAGCAAGGCCTTTGACCTGAGGTGCTGCGTACCAGTACATTCCCAGCTTCATGGTACAGCAGCTGTAAAACGGTGAGCACAAAACTCATAACTTCTATTGAATATCACTGACTATAGTTGTCTTGGATGGTTTCCACTGGATTTAGTTTAGAGTTTATTTCAGAGAGGAAACACCACATAGAAATATGTTTAACCGTTCATTAAAGAATGAATACTGCAAGTCCTTGTGATATAGTCTCTGCTCCTTCAGGGTTTCTCACTGCCCAAGGAAAGTGTCATTATATAAAACTACCTACAAGCAGTGAGTGCAGTAAACTCTACCAATCCCCCCAGCAGGAGCACAGAACCCAACAGTTTGAGGCTGGGGTGGTGGTGGGAGAAAGAAACCAGCACATAGTAGCAGGAGCATCAATGTAGAGAGAGAAACCAGCACATAGTAGCAGGAGCATCAATGTAGAGAGAGAAACCAGCACATAGTAGCAGGAGCATCAATGTAGAGCAAGAAACCAGCACATAGTAGCAGGAGCATCAATGTAGAGCAAGAAACCAGCACATAGTAGCAGGAGCATCAATGTAGAGCAAGAAACCAGCACATAGTAGCAGGAGCATCAATGTAGAGAGAGAAACCAGCACATAGTAGCAGGAGCATCAATGTAGAGCAAGAAACCAGCACATAGTAGCAGGAGCATCAATGTAGAGAGAGAAACCAGTACATAGTAGCAGGAGCATCAATGTAGAGAGAGAAACCAGTACATAGTAGCAGGAGCATCAATGCAGAGCAAGAAACCAGCACATAGTAGCAGGAGCATCAATGTAGAGCAAGAAACCAGCACATAGTAGCAGGAGCATCAATGTAGAGCAAGAATCCAGTACATAGTAGCAGGAGAATCAATGTAGAGCAAGAAACCAGTACATAGTAACAGGAGCATCAATGCAGAGCAAGAAACCAGCACATAGTAGCAGGAGCATCAATGTAGAGCAAGAAACCAGCACATAGTAGCAGGAGCATCAATGTAGAGCAAGAAACCAGTACATAGTAGCAGGAGCATCAATGCAGAGCAAGAAACCAGCACATAGTAGCAGGAGCATCAATGTAGAGCAAGAAACCAGCACATAGTAACAGGAGCATCAATGTAGAGCAAGAAACCAGCACATAGTAGCAGGAGCATCAATGCAGAGCAGGAAACCAGCACATAGTAGCAGGAGCATCAATGTAGAGCAAGAATCCAGTACATAGTAGCAGGAGCATCAATGTAGAGCAAGAAACCAGCACATAGTAGCAGTGGCATCAATGTAGAGCAAGAAACCAGCACATAGTAGCAGGAGCATCAATGTAGAGCAGGAAACCAGCACATAGTAGCAGGAGCATCAATGCAGAGCAAGAAACCAGCACATAGTAGCAGTGGCATCAAGCGGCAGCAGGATGAGTGAACAGACCCAGTCAGCTTAAATAGACCACCAAATAAGGTAGGAGTGATTGTGCTCGTATCTAATTGGTTCCATCTCAGCTGATGGGACTCTTTTCTGAACTGCCTTCACTTCATTGGTCACATGCACAGGGTCACAGATGTGATTGGAGGGCGCACGTGTGTTTATCTGTATGTGTGTATGTTTTCACCCCCTCTCTGTCCAGTGGAGAAGATGTCAATAACCATTGAAACAGGGTTACACCTCTCTGTCCAGTGAAGAAGATGTCAATAACCATTGAAACAGGATTACACCTCTCTGTCCAGTGAAGAAGTGTCAATAACCATTGAAACAGGGTTACACCTCTCTGTCCAGTGAAGAAGATGTCAATAACCATTGAAACAGGGTTACACATCTCTGTCCAGTGAAGAAGATGTCAATAACCATTGAAACAGGGTTACACCTCTCTGTCCAGTGAAGAAGATGTCAATAACCATTGAAACAAGATTACACCTCTCTGTCCAGTGAAGAAGATGTCAATAACCATTGAAACAGGGTTACACCTCTCTGTCCAGTGAAGAAGATGTCAATAACCATTGAAACAAGATTACACCTCTCTGTCCAGTGAAGATGTCAATAACCATTGAAACAGGGTTACACCTCTCTGTCCAGTGAAGAAGATGTCAATAACCATTGAAACAGGGTTACACCTCTCTGTCCAGTGAAGAAGATGTCAATAACCATTGAAACAGGATTACACCTCTCTGTCCAGTGAAGAAGATGTCAATAACCATTGAAACAGGATTACACCTCTCTGTCCTGTGAAGATGTCAATAACCATTGAAACAGGGTTACACCTCTCTGTCCAGTGAAGAAGATGTCAATAACCATTGAAACAGGATTACACCTCTCTGTCCAGTGAAGAAGATGTCAATAACCATTGAAACAGGATTACACCTCTCTGTCCAGTGAAGAAGATGTCAATAACCATTGAAACAGGATTACACCTCTCTGTCCAGTGAAGAAGACGTCAATTACCATTGAAACAGGATTACACCTCTCTGTCCAGTGAAGAAGATGTCAATAACCATTGAAACAGGATTACACCTCTCTGTCCAGTGAAGAAGATGTCAATAACCATTTTAACTTATCTGTTTTTCTGTTCAGAAAAAATGGTAATGTCTGTAAAACAACAATCAAAAACAGTCAATGGTTGATGAACATGTTTTATTTGACTACATTAAACATTAACATACAACACAAAAGAGGGTTTTCATCAGAACTGGACCAGTTTGCCCCATTCTCTGTATTATTCACTATAGTATTATGAACATAAAAGGTGGGAAACCAAAGTCAGCCCAGTCTTCTGCTATGTAAATCATTACAGAGTTGAAGACTAAAGTATATGGAATGGAATGGAATGGTAAATTCATTAACGCATATATTTATACACTGCATGTTATTAGATATAGTAGACATCAGCAAACAACAAGAAAGGAAATACATTTTTACAATGTTTATAATGTAGCACAGTTTTGCCAGTTAATTTAGTTATCTAGCATTATCAGGGTTGTGTGATTGAACCCCTTCATACACATCTCATTCTCAGCTGACTAGAGAGAGTTTTATCTGAGAACTAAGTCAGCACTAGCACTGTCCCTAGAACTGTCCCTAGAACTGTCCCTATATAGCACTGTCCCTAGAACTGTCCCCAGAACTGTCCCTAGAACTGTCCCCATATAGCACTGTCCCTATATAGCACTGTCACTAGCACTGTCCCTATATAGCACTGTCACTAGCACTGTCCCTAGAACTGTTCCCAGAACTGTCCCTAGAACTGTCCCCATATAGCACTGTCCCTATATAGCACTGTCCCTAGAACTGTCCCTAGAACTGTCCCTAGAACTGTCCCTATATAGCACTGTCCCCTAGAACTGTCCCTAGAACTGTCCCCAGAACTGTCCCTAGAACTGTCCCCATATAGCACTGTCCCTATATAGCACTGTCACTAGCACTGTCCCTATATAGCACTGTCCCTATATAGCACTGTCACTAGCACTGTCCCTATATAGCACTGTCCCTATATAGCACTGTCCCTATATAGCACTGTCCCTATATAGCACTGTCCCTATATAGCACTGTCCCTAGCACTGTCCCTATATAGCACTGTCACTATATAGCACTGTCCCTATATAGCACTGTCACTAGCACTGTCCCTATATAGCACTGTCACTAGCACTGTCCCTATATAGCACTGTCCCTATATAGCACTGTCCCTATATAGCACTGTCACTAGCACTGTCCCTATATAGCACTGTCACTAGCACTGTCCCCATATAGCACTGTCCCTATACAGCACTGTCCCTATATAGCACTGTCACTAGCACTGTCCCCATATAGCACTGTCACTAGCACTGTCCCTATATAGCACTGTCACTAGCACTGTCCCCATATAGCACTGTCCCTATATAGCACTGTCCCTATATAGCACTGTCCCTATATAGCACTGTCACTAGCACTGTCCCCATATAGCACTGTCACTAGCACTGTCCCTATATAGCACTGTCACTAGCACTGTCCCTATATAGCACTGTCACTAGCACTGTCCCCATATAGCACTGTCCCTATATAGCACTGTCACTAGCACTGTCCCTATATAGCACTGTCACTAGCACTGTCCCCATATAGCACTGTCCCCATATAGCACTGTCACTATATAGCACTGTCCCCATATAGCACTGTCACTAGCACTGTCCCCATATAGCACTGTCCCTATATAGCACTGTCCCTATATAGCACTGTCACTAGCACTGTCCCTATATAGCACTCTCCCTATATAGCACTGTCACTAGCACCCTCCCTATATACCACTGTCACTAGCACTGTCCCCATATAGCACTGTCACTAGCACTGTCCCTATATAGCACTGTCCCTATATAGCACTGTCCCTATATAACTGTCCCTATATAGCACTGTCCCTATATAGCACTGTCACTAGCACTGTCCCTATATAGCACTGTCACTATATAGCACTGTCCCTATATAGCACTGTCACTATATAGCACTGTCCCTATATAGCACTGTCCCTATATAGCACTGTCACTAGCACTGTCCCTATATAGCACTGTCACTAGCACTGTCCCTATATAGCACTGTCACTATATAGCACTGTCCCTATATAGCACTGTCACTATATAGCACTGTCCCTATATAGCACTGTCCCTATATAGCACTGTCCCTATATAGCACTGTCCCTATATAACTGTCCCTATATAGCACTGTCACTAGCACTGTCCCTATATAGCACTGTCACTAGCACTGTCCCCATACAGCACTGTCCCTATATAGCACTGTCACTAGCACTGTCCCCATATAGCACTGTCACTAGCACTGTCCCTATATAGCACTGTCACTAGCACTGTCCCCATATAGCACTGTCCCTATATAGCACTGTCCCTATATAGCACTGTCACTAGCACTGTCCCCATATAGCACTGTCACTAGCACTGTCCCTATATAGCACTGTCACTAGCACTGTCCCTATATAGCACTGTCACTAGCACTGTCCCCATATAGCACTGTCCCTATATAGCACTGTCACTAGCACTGTCCCTATATAGCACTGTCACTAGCACTGTCCCCATATAGCACTGTCCCCATATAGCACTGTCACTATATAGCACTGTCCCCATATAGCACTGTCACTAGCACTGTCCCCATATAGCACTGTCCCTATATAGCACTGTCCCTATATAGCACTGTCACTAGCACTGTCCCTATATAGCACTCTCCCTATATAGCACTGTCACTAGCACCCTCCCTATATACCACTGTCACTAGCACTGTCCCCATATAGCACTGTCACTAGCACTGTCACTATATAGCACCGTCCCTATATAACACTGTCCCTATATAGCACTGTCCCTATATAGCACTGTCCCTGTATAGCACTGTCCCTATATAGCACTGTCCCTGTATAGCACTGTCCCTGTATAGCACTGTCCCTATATAGCACTGTCACTAGCACTGTCCCTATGTAGCATTCTTTATGGCATTGACTACTTCTTCTGCCTCCTCTAGTGTTAACTTATTCTGGATAAAAAGTCTGATACCCTCACATGCATGGAGTCTATCCTTTAATACTCCCTCTTCAACTACGAGGGTGTGGTCAACTGGCAGATGGAATGCCAGGGTCACATGGTCCCACATGAAATACTGACCATGTTCTACTTCTTCTGTTTCAACTGTTCCACTCTCTCTGTTGATGATCAGCTTCTTTTTATGGGTTTCACATATTGCTTCTGCACGCCAGACAATTTGACCATCTTTATAAATGCATATTGCCTCATTATCCTCATCAGAAAGGAGTGGGTAGTCATCAAACTCTGTCACCTCTGGACCGTGGACAACCACAACATACATGATCTCCTGCTTGTAAACCACGGTTTCATAGACTTTCAGGACAGGCTTCTCTCCCTCACAGAACTGATCTGTGTACATCTGCATGAGATCCTTCAAGGGGAAGGTGAACTTAAAGTTCCCATACCGAGATCCCTTTTGGAAGACAGGGGAGGTGGTGAATTCCTTCAGGAATGGATTGTGTCTTTTTTCTTCACCCATTGTTGGGTCAAAGGAAAGCTGTTCCTTTTCAAGGAAGCGATTCTCTGCTGCCTTAATTTCATCTTCTGTAATGTGAAGAGCCCACCATGTGAAACCCCCTTCTTGCCCTGCTTTAAATCCACTCGAAGCCATGATTCCTCTCAGACCTGTTGGAGTGGTTACATGACAGAATTTGTCCACGTGAAATTCCGCTTTGTCAGCTTTGGGGTACAGTGGAATGTCTTTTGAAATATATTTTCCACTACGTAGTACGGGCACCATTTTCAAGGTTTCTATACTCTTATGCTCCCCAGGGAAATAGGTCTCCGTTATTCCTCTTTTGTTTTGTCGCTGCATTTTCTTTCCCTGAAAAGATGAAAGTTGACAATTAGATGAATCGTGTGTCTCTTTATTTAACTAGATTGTTTGCACAACGTCATTATGAGGTGATGACAAATGTTGTAATATAAATGTTTAGATGGAGCTGGATGCAACGATGTGAACGTCCTGAAGATCCACATGATAGTTGTAAACATTTTGAAGCTGTGTCGCTTATTTACAAAGATAAAAGACAACAGAAACTTACACTGGAATAATAGCAGATGTAATTGTGTGTTACAACAGGGTGAGACAGGATAAGTTCACAAGGTTTATTTCTACGTGATATTATTCTAGAATCAATACAGGATATCTGTAACAGTCCTGACCTGTTTTATGTTGTTTTTATGTGTTTATGGTCAGGGCATGTGTTTTGGGTGGGCAGTCTATGTTATTCGTTTCTATGTTGGTTTTGGTTTGCCTGGTATGGCTCTTGATTAGAGGCAGGTGGTTTGCGTTTTCCTCTAATCAAGAGTCATATTTAGGTAGGGCATTCTCACTGTTTGTTGGTGGGTGATTGTCTCCTGTGATGTCTTTCGTCGTTGTGTTCGATGTATTCACTTTCGGAGCTGTTTGGCTGTTCGTATGTTTCGATGTACGTTCCTGTTCGTGAGTTTACGTTTGTCTATGTAAGTTTATGTTCAGGTTGCGTCAACGTCGTTTTGTTATTTTGTAAGTTTTGAAAGTGTTTTGTTTTGTTTAGTCTACGTCGTATTTGTAATAAAAATGGCTTATTTCCCTGACTCCGCATTTTGGTCTGAAGATCCTTCTCTCCTCACCTCATCCGAGGATGAGGAAAGCGACAGCCGTTACAGAATCACCCACCAACAAAATGTGACCAAGCGGTATGGGAATGCTCGACGGAGCAACAAGGACTTTTGGACTTGGGAGGAGATCCTGTCTGGTAGAGGACCCTGGGCGCAAACTGGAGAATATCGCTGCTCTCGTGAGAAGAGTGAGGCAGCCACAGCCCAGGAGCGGTGGTTTAAGGAGGCAGCTAGGAGACGTGGATGGAAGCCGGAGAATCAAGCTCGTAACCGGAATTATGAGGGGACACGTCTTGCACGGAAGCCCGAAAAGCCCGTGAGTAACTCCCAAAAATTTCTTGGGGGGGGGGCTAAAGGGTAGTGGGCCAAGGGCAGGTAGGAGACCTGTGCCCACTTCCCAGGCTAACCGTGGAGAGCGGGAGTACGGGCAGACACCGTGTTACGCAGTAGAGCGCACGGTGTCTCCTGTACGTGTGCATAGGCCGGTGCGGGTTATTCCACCTCCCCGCACTGGTAGGGCTAGATTGGGCATTGAGCCAGGTGTCATGAGGCCGGCTCAACGCGTCTGGTCTCCAGTGCGTCTCCTCGGGCCGGCATACATGGCACCTGCCTTACGCAGGGTTTCCCCGGTTCGCCTACACAGCCCGGTGCGGGTTATTCCACCTCCCCGTACTGGGCGGGCGACCGGGAGCATTCAACCAGGTAAGGTTGGGCAGGCTCAATGCTCAAGAGAGCCAGTACGCCTGCACGGTCCGGTATTTCCGGCGCCACCTCCCCGCCCCAGCCTAGTACCTACAGTGCCTACATTACGCACTAGGCTACCAGTGCATTTCCAGAGCCCTGTTCCTCCTCCACGCACTCTCCCTATAGTGCGTGTATCCAGTTCAGTGCCTCCAGTTCCGGCCCCACGCACTAAGCCACCTGTGCGTCTCCTAAGTCCTGTACACACTGTCACTTCTCCCCGTACTAGTCCTGAGGTGCGTGCCCTCAGCCAGGTGCCACCAGTGCCGGTACCACGCACCAGGTATAGAGTACGCTTTGAGAGTTCAGTGTGCCCTGTCCCTGCTCCACGCACTAGTAGGAAGGTGCTTATCATTAGCCCGGTGCCTCCAGTTCCGGCACCACGCACCAGGTCTACAGTGCGCCGTATCCGGCCAGAGCCATCCGTCTCCCCAGCGCCATCTGAGCCATCCGTCTCCCCAGCGCCATCTGAGCCATCCGTCTCCCCAGCGCCATCTGAGCCATCCGTCTCCCCAGCGCCATCTGAGCCATCCGTCTCCCCAGCGCCATCTGAGCCATCCGTCTCCCCAGCGCCATCTGAGCCATCCGTCTGCCAGGAGCCTGCAAAGCCGCCCGTCTGCCATGAGCCTGCAAAGCCGCCCGTCTGCCATGAGCCTACAGAGCCATCCGCCAGACAGGAGCCGCTAGAGCCGTCAGCCAGACAGGAGCCGCTAGAGCCGCCCGCCAGACAGGATCTGCCAGAGCCGCCAACCAGACAGGATCTGCCAGAGCCGCCAACCAGACAGGATCTGCCAGAGCCGCCAACCAGACAGGATCTGCCAGAGCCGCCAATCAGACAGGATCTGCCAGAGCCGCCAGCGAGCCATGAGCAGCCAGAGCCGCCAGAGAGCCATGAGCAGCCAGAGCCGTCAGTGAGCCATGAGCAGCCAGAGCCGTCAGTGAGCCATGAGCAGCCAGAGCCGTCAGTGAGCCATGAGCAGCCAGAGCCGTTAGAGAGCCATGAGCAGCCAGAGCCGTCAGAGCGCCATGAGCGTCGAGAGCCGTCAGCCTGCCATGAGCGTCGAGAGCCGTCAGCCTGCCATGAGCGTCGAGAGCCGTCAGCCTGCCATGAGCGTCGAGAGCCGTCAGCCTGCCATGAGCGTAGAGAGCCGTCAGTCTGCCATGAGCGTCGAGAGCCGTCAGCCTGCATGGACCTGCCAGAGCCGTCCAAACAGGACCTGCCAGAGTCCTTCAGCCGGGATCTGCCCCTTGTCCCGGTGTTGCCCCTTGTCCCGGTGCTGCCCCTTGCCCCGGTGCTGCCCCTTATTCCGGTGCTGGTCCTTATCCTGGTGCTGCCCCTTGTTCTGGTGCTGCCCCTTGTCCCGGTGCTACCCCTTGTCCCGGTGCTGCCCCTTGTCCCGGTGCTGCCCCTTGTCCCGGTGCTAGCTGTTTATTTAGGGGAAGGTAGTGTTAGGGTGGTCAGTAGAAGGGGTAGACAGAAGAGGGGAGTGACTATGGTGGTATGGGGACAGCGTCCTGAGCCGGAACCACCACCGTGGTCAACTGCCCACCCGGACCCTCCCCTGGACTTTGTGCTTGTGCGCCCGGCGTGCGCATCTTGAGGGGGGGGTACTGTAACAGTCCTGACCTGTTTTATGTTGTTTTTATGTGTTTATGGTCAGGGCATGTGTTTTGGGTGGGCAGTCTATGTTATTCGTTTCTATGTTGGTTTTGGTTTGCCTGGTATGGCTCTTGATTAGAGGCAGGTGGTTTGCGTTTTCCTCTAATCAAGAGTCATATTTAGGTAGGGCATTCTCACTGTTTGTTGGTGGGTGATTGTCTCCTGTGATGTCTTTCGTCGTTGTGTTCGATGTATTCACTTTCGGAGCTGTTTGGCTGTTCGTATGTTTCGATGTACGTTCCTGTTCGTGAGTTTACGTTTGTCTATGTAAGTTT
Organism: Salvelinus fontinalis; assembly: GCF_029448725.1. NCBI lineage: Eukaryota > Metazoa > Chordata > Actinopteri > Salmoniformes > Salmonidae > Salvelinus > Salvelinus fontinalis. Next base: position 97,029,078 of record NC_074666.1, on the reverse strand, counting down.
ATGTTCAGGTTGCGTCAACGTCGTTTTGTTATTTTGTAAGTTTTGAAAGTGTTTTGTTTTGTTTAGTCTACGTCGTATTTGTAATAAAAATGGCTTATTTCCCTGACTCCGCATTTTGGTCTGAAGATCCTTCTCTCCTCACCTCATCCGAGGATGAGGAAAGCGACAGCCGTTACAATATCAAACAAAACATGAAAATGAAATTACAACAAAATAAGATTACTTTCAAAAAGAGATACCATTGTAATGAGTTGTATCATTTGAGTATTTGTAATGTGTTTTAGACAAAGATACAATATCTACTGAACACATCTCCTGGAAGTAATCAGCTCTACAACTAAATATATTTATAATCAAAAGACATCTGTATAATGTGTTCCTTTTATACGGTACATTAATAATACTAAATTAGGAACGTTTTCAGTCAAACCATTAGCTGAACAAATGTACTAAAATGTATCATTCTAAAACACAAACTAAACAAGCGTTTCTATAGCAGCGTTTTGGATTCCTTCTTTGTGTGCAGTAGGGTCCTTAACGTGAGAGTATGTTTCAGGAAGTAAGACCTAGCAAATACTAACTGTATCTCTTGTCTTCACTTAACCAATAAGGCACGAGGGGGTGTGGTATATGGCCAATATACCCCGGCTAAGCGCTGTTCTAAGACAATGCGGAGTGCCTGGATACATCCCTTAGCCATGGTATATTGGTCATATACCACAGAGGGGGTAAACAGAGGTGGTAAACTGGTTACCAACGTAATTAGAACAGCCCTTAGCCGTGGTATATTGGTCATATACCACAGAGGGGGTAAACAGAGGTGGTAAACTGGTTACCAACGTAATTAGAACAGCCCTTAGCCATGGTATATTGGTCATATACCACAGAGGGGGTAAACAGAGGTGGTAAACTGGTTACCAACGTAATTAGAACAGCCCTTAGCTGTGGTATATTGGTCATATACCACAGAGGGGGTAAACAGAGGTGGTAAACTGGTTACCAACGTAATTAGAACAGCCCTTAGCCGTGGTATATTGGTCATATACCACAGAGGTGGTAAACAGAGGTGGTAAACTGGTTACCAACGTAATTAGAACAGTAAAAATAAATGTTTTGTCATACCCGTGGTATACGGTCTGATATACCACAGCTGTCAACCAATCAGCATTCAGGGCTGGAACCACCCAGTTTACAATTAAATGTATAATACGTTTGCTTGGTTAAGTATTTATTCCCTGTCGCTAAAACAGTCACACACTGTCATCGTTGCACTCTGCATACTGTACTGTAGGTTATATAGACTATATGACCAAAAGTATGTGGACGCATGCTTGTCGAATATCTCATTCCAAAATAATGGGCATTAATATGGAGTTGGTCCACTCTTCTGGGAAGGTTTTTCACTAGATGTTGGTACATCGCTGTGGGGACTTGCTTCCATTCAGCCACAAGAGCATTAGGGAGGTCGGGCACTGATGTTGGGCGATTAGGCCTGGCTCGCAGTCGGCGTTCCAATTCATCCCAACGTTTTTTGATACATTTGAGGTCAGTGCTCTTCCATCGGCAAACATGTATGGAAAGGTGTGTTAAAATCAAAAGGGATGCTGTCAAAAAGTGATTGAATTCAAATGGATTTACCTCCTTTTGAGACCGCACCTAAGCAGACTTGACTGTCGTCTATTCAGTTGTCTGTCTCCCTCACGTTGTCTGTGCCGTGACAAGCCTTAATGCATATGCATGGTTTTTAAATGCTCAATATGCCAGGTTAATAGAATATGTTTATATTTAAACCCACTTGACTGACTGGACCTGAATTGTTCTACCACTAACTTCACACCTGTTTTGAAAATATGATTTCTCCTGTTCTCCTTCATCTAAGATCGTTGCATTGTACATAGTTTTGTTGTTGTGGATACTGTCATTATTATTGGTAGTAAATTGTGTACTCTATGTTGATTGTCGTGTTATTCATGTAACAGTTACATTGCAACTTATTAATGGACAATCTTAAGTTGTTTTTAATGATCTGTTACATTAAAGGGGTAATCTGGGATTCAAAAAATAACAAAGGCGTCACCCTGCCATTCTTTGGGGGTAAACATCCGAGGGATGGGGTAAGTTATATTCTTCAAGAATCAATGGCTACAATATTTATCATTCATTTAAAAGTCCACAAATGCATCATGTACCAATCACAGATTTCTGCTATAAATGCCTGGATACATTATGACATAACAATCCCTCAACGAAGAACCAATGTCATTAATCACTAAGTCAAAATACATTGTAGATAACGGTGTCAGAAGTAACATATTTATTTGATTTTAGTTTCATATTAACTTCATCAAAGATGATGCTTATATATCTATTTAATACATTAAACTCATTGGTTATTTGTCATCCAATCAAACCATTGCCATTTGAATGCACATTAAAAGACACTTTATTCAATCATATTACTGTATTTACCTGTTTTCAGTGGGCCGCAGGTTGCTTGACTGGTGAATACAGTATGTAACACCTATTACGTGTTGATCCTTTCATGCAGCTGTCTTCAAATGTATAATATGTTTACTTGGGTGAGTATTTATGTCCTGTTAATACAACCACACCCTATCAATGATCTACTCTGAAACCAATATAACAACCAATATAACGTCACCGTGGATGACTATCACCTGCTCTGCCCTACATAATGGTACATTATAATGAGATTAGTGGCACCCCACGCTACGGGCTGGAAATCAATAGATCTAATCATATGATTCAATGGAATTTCATCTTTGAGGACTGCCCATCTAATTAAAAATATGTTATGGTTATTTTGCTCATTGCCAATTGCTCAGGCAAAATGTCACCCTATGTAAATAAAACATTTTTGCTTACAAATGTGTGTGAAGAGTCTGGCTGTTTCTGGCTGGATGGATGGCTGTGACTGAAAAGTATGAAGTATAGTTGTGTTGGAGAAATGGAGGATCTACAAGGAGATTGCATGTCAACTTGTGATGGGTGACAGTTACGTGTCTGTTAGTGATGAGAGTCCCTCTCTGGTCCTCCTCCCCCAGCCATGTGCCACCATGCCGCTCAAGCTCTTTCACAACTACTCGAGACTGCTGCGATTCGATGACCGTGAGTCGAGACCCGCAAGACGCGCCACGGACAAACTGGTAGCCAGAAGAGAGGTCTGGGACAGGTGGGTGGAGCGGCTGCCAGTCCTCTACAACCCAGGGCCTGACGTGACAGTGGACGAGCAACGGGTTCCATTCAGAGGTCGTGTGTGTGTGTATATAATAAAGGTCATTTTCCAAGGGCACACGGGGGGCAGACTGCGCGAACGCACACAGTGGCCCGTGGGTGGAATGCGAAAGCTGTGACAATACATCCATTTATCAGTCGTGTAGCCAACCACGTCTCCGTTATCAAACAGTTGCTATTGTATCCAACGTACTACTACAGGGAAGTACCTACAGGTTGGGTTGTTACAACAGTTTACATGTCTCAAGACTGGGGAAGAGGTATCAGCTATATTCAGCATGGCTGTTACGGCTCATCTGTTCATCTTTGTTGCAGCAATGCGTTTGTATCTACGTGTGCATCTGTACGGACAGCACAGTGGCATCAGTGACGGACCTGTGTTTGATGGAGAATAACCGGGTATGGATGGGGAACCTGTGTTTGATGGAGAATACCAGGTTATGGATGGGGAACCTGAGTTTGATGGAGAATACCAGGTTATGGATGGGGGACCTGTGTTTGACGGAGAATACCCAGGTTATGGATGGGGGACCTGACCTTGACGGAGAATACCAGGTTATGGATGGGGAACCAGACCTTGACGGAGAATAACCGGGTATGGTTGGGAAACCTGTGTTTGATGGAGAATACCAGGTTATGGATGGGGAACCTGACCTTGACGGAGAATACCAGGTTATGGATGGGGAACCTGAGTTTGATGGAGAATACCAGGTTATGGATGGGGAACCTGTGTTTGATGGAGAATACCAGGTTATGGATGGGGAACCTGACCTTGACGGAGAATACCAGGTTATGGATGGGGAACCTGAGTTTGATGGAGAATACCCGGGTATGGATGGGGGACCTGACCTTGACGGAGAATACCAGGTTATGGATGGGGAACCTGTGTTTGACGGAGAATACCCGGGTATGGATGGGGGACCTGACCTTGACGGAGAATACCAGGTTATGGATGGGGGACCTGACCTTGACGGAGAATACCAGGTTATGGATGGGGAACCTGAGTTTGATGGAGAATACCAGGTTATGGATTGGGGACCTGACCTTGACGGAGAATACCAGGTTATGGATGGGGAACCTGAGTTTGATGGAGAATACCCGGGTATGGATGGGGGACCTGACCTTGACGGAGAATACCAGGTTATGGATGGGGAACCTGAGTTTGATGGAGAATACCAGATTATGGATGGGGGACCTGACCTTGACGGAGAATACCAGGTTATGGATGGTGAACCTGAGTTTGATGGAGAATACCAGGTTATGGATGGGGAACCTGAGTTTGATGGAGAATACCAGGTTACGGATTGGGGACCTGACCTTGACGGAGAATACCAGGTTATGGATGGGGAACCTGAGTTTGATGGAGAATACCCGGGTATGGATGGGGGACCTGACCTTGCGGAGAATACCAGGTTATGGATGGGGAACCTGAGTTTGATGGAGAATACCAGATTATGGATGGGGAACCTGAGTTTGATGGAGAATACCCGGGTATGGATGGGGGACCTGACCTTGACGGAGAATACCAGGTTATGGATGGGGAACCTGAGTTTGATGGAGAATACCAGGTATGGATGGGGGACCTGACCTTGACGGAGAATACCAGGTTATGGATGGGGAACCTGAGTTTGATGGAGAATACCCGGGTATGGATGGGGGACCTGACCTTGACGGAGAATACCAGGTTATGGATGGGGAACCTGAGTTTGATGGAGAATACCAGGAATGGATGGGGGACCTGACCTTGACGGAGAATACCAGGTTATGGATGGGGAACCTGAGTTTGATGGAGAATACCCGGGTATGGATGGGGTACCTGACCTTGACGGAGAATACCAGGTTATGGATGGGGAACCTGACCTTGACGGAGAATACCAGGTTATGGATGGGGAACCTGAGTTTGATGGAGAATACCAGGTATGGATGGGGGACCTGACCTTGACGGAGAATACCCGGGTATGGATGGGGAACCTGACCTTGACGGAGAATACCAGGTTATGGATGGGGAACCTGTGTTTGATGGAGAATACCAGGTTATGGATGGGGAACCTGACCTTGACGGAGAATACCAGGTTATGGATGGGGGACCTGACCTTGACGGAGAATACCAGGTTATGGATGGGGAACCTGACCTTGACGGAGAATACCAGGTTATGGATGGGGAACCAGACCTTGACGGAGAATACCAGGTTATGGATGGGGAACCTGTGTTTGATGGAGAATACCCGGGTATGGATGGGGGACCTGACCTTGACGGAGAATACCAGGTTATGGATGGGGAACCAGACCTTGACGGAGAATACCAGGTTATGGATGGGGAACCTGTGTTTGATGGAGAATACCAGGTTATGGATGGGGAACCTGACCTTGACGGAGAATACCAGGTTATGGATGGGGAACCTGACCTTGACGGAGAATACCAGGTTATGGATGGGGAACCTGTGTTTGATGGAGAATACCAGGTTATGGATGGGGAACCTGACCTTGACGGAGAATACCAGGTTATGGATGGGGGACCTGACCTTGACGGAGAATACCAGGTTATGGATGGGGAACCTGACCTTGACGGAGAATACCAGGTTATGGATGGGGGACCAGACCTTGACGGCGAATACCAGGTTATGGATGGGGAACCTGTGTTTGATGGAGAATACCCGGGTATGGATGGGGGACCTGACCTTGACGGAGAATACCAGGTTATGGATGGGGAACCAGACCTTGACGGAGAATACCAGGTTATGGATGGAGAACCTGTGTTTGATGGAGAATACCAGGTTATGGATGGGGAACCTGACCTTGACGGAGAATACCAGGTTATGGATGGGGGACCTGACCTTGACGGAGAATACCAGGTTATGGATGGGGAACCTGACCTTGACGGAGAATACCAGGTTATGGATGGGGAACCAGACCTTGACGGAGAATACCAGGTTATGGATGGGGAACCTGTGTTTGATGGAGAATACCCGGGTATGGATGGGGGACCTGACCTTGACAGAGAATACCAGGTTATGGATGGGGAACCAGACCTTGACGGAGAATACCAGGTTATGGATGGGGAACCTGTGTTTGATGGAGAATACCAGGTTATGGATGGGGAACCTGACCTTGACGGAGAATACCAGGTTATGGATGGGGGACCTGACCTTGACGGAGAATACCAGGTTATGGATGGGGAACCTGAACTTGACGGAGAATACCAGGTTATGAATGGGGAACCTGACCTTGACGGAGAATACCAGGGTATGGATGGGGAACCTGTGTTTGATGGAGAATACCAGGTTATGGATGGGGAACCTGACCTTGACGGAGAATACCAGGTTATGGATGGGGGACCTGACTTTGACGGAGAATACCAGGTTATGGATGGGGAACCTGACCTTGACGGAGAATACCAGGTTATGGATGGGGGACTAGATCTTGACGGAGAATACCAGGTTATGGATGGGGAACCTGTGTTTGATGGAGAATACCCGGGTATGGATGGGGAACCTGACCTTGACGGAGAATACCAGGTTATGGATGGGGGACCAGACCTTGACGGAGAATACCAGGTTATGGATGGGGAACCTGTGTTTGATGGAGAATACCCGGGTATGGATGGGGGACCTGACCTTGACGTAGAATACCAGGTTATGGATGGGGAACCAGACCTTGACGGAGAATACCAGGTTATGGATGGGGAACCTGTGTTTGATGGAGAATACCAGGTTATGGATGGGGAACCTGACCTTGACGGAGAATACCAGGTTATGGATGGGAGACCAGACCTTGACGGAGAATACCAGGTTATGGATGGGGAACCTGACCTTGACGGAGAATACCAGGTTATGGATGGGGAACCAGACCTTGACGGAGAATACCAGGTTATGGATGGGGAACCTGAGTTTGACGGAGAATACCCGGGTATGGATGGGGGACCTGACCTTGACGGAGAATACCAGGTTATGGATGGGGGACCTGACCTTGACGGAGAATACCAGGTTATGGATGGGGAACCTGAGTTTGATGGAGAATACCAGGTTATGGATGGGGAACCTGAGTTTGATGGAGAATACCAGGTTATGGATGGGGGACCTGACCTTGACGGAGAATACCAGGTTATGGATGGGGAACCTGAGTTTGATGGAGAATACCCGGGTATGGATGGGGGACCTGACCTTGACGGAGAATACCAGGTTATGGATGGGGAACCTGAGTTTGATGGAGAATACCAGGTTATGGATGGGGAACCTGAGTTTGATGGAGAATACCCGGGTATGGATGGGGGACCTGACCTTGACGGAGAATACCAGGTTATGGATGGGGAACCTGAGTTTGATGGAGAATACCAGGTATGGATGGGGGACCTGACCTTGACGGAGAATACCAGGTTATGGATGGGGAACCTGAGTTTGATGGAGAATACCCGGGTATGGATGGGGGACCTGACCTTGACGGAGAATACCAGGTTATGGATGGGGAACCTGAGTTTGATGGAGAATACCAGGTATGGATGGGGGACCTGACCTTGACGGAGAATACCAGGTTATGAATGGGGAACCTGACCTTGACGGAGAATACCAGGTTATGGATGGGGAACCTGAGTTTGATGGAGAATACCAGGTATGGATGGGGGACCTGACCTTGACGGAGAATACCAGGTTATGGATGGGGAACCTGACCTTGACGGAGAATACCAGGTTATGGATGGGGAACCTGTGTTTGATGGAGAATACCAGGTTATGGATGGGGAACCTGACCTTGACGGAGAATACCAGGTTATGGATGGGGGACCTGACCTTGACGGAGAATACCAGGTTATGGATGGGGAACCTGACCTTGACGGAGAATACCAGGTTATGGATGGGGAACCAGACCTTGACGGAGAATACCAGGTTATGGATGGGGAACCTGTGTTTGATGGAGAATACCCGGGTATGGATGGGGGACCTGACCTTGACGGAGAATACCAGGTTATGGATGGGGAACCAGACCTTGACGGAGAATACCAGGTTATGGATGGGGAACCTGTGTTTGATGGAGAATACCAGGTTATGGATGGGGAACCTGACCTTGACGGAGAATACCAGGTTATGGATGGGGGACCTGACCTTGACGGAGAATACCAGGTTATGGATGGGGAACCTGACCTTGACGGAGAATACCAGGTTATGGATGGGGAACCTGACCTTGACGGAGAATACCAGGTTATGGATGGGGAACCTGTGTTTGATGGAGAATACCAGGTTATGGATGGGGAACCTGACCTTGACGGAGAATACCAGGTTATGGATGGGGGACCTGACCTTGACGGAGAATACCAGGTTATGGATGGGGAACCTGACCTTGACGGAGAATACCAGGTTATGGATGGGGGACCAGACCTTGACGGAGAATACCAGGTTATGGATGGGGAACCTGTGTTTGATGGAGAATACCCGGGTATGGATGGGGGACCTGACCTTGACGGAGAATACCAGGTTATGGATGGGGACCAGACCTTGACGGAGAATACCAGGTTATGGATGGAGAACCTGTGTTTGATGGAGAATACCAGGTTATGGATGGGGAACCTGACCTTGACGGAGAATACCAGGTTATGGATGGGGGACCTGACCTTGACGGAGAATACCAGGTTATCGATGGGGAACCTGACCTTGACGGAGAATACCAGGTTATGGATGGGGAACCAGACCTTGACGGAGAATACCAGGTTATGGATGGGGAACCTGTGTTTGATGGAGAATACCCGGGTATGGATGGGGGACCTGACCTTGACAGAGAATACCAGGTTATGGATGGGGAACCAGACCTTGACGGAGAATACCAGGTTATGGATGGGGAACCTGTGTTTGATGGAGAATACCAGGTTATGGATGGGGAACCTGACCTTGACGGAGAATACCAGGTTATGGATGGGGGACCTGACCTTGACGGAGAATACCAGGTTATGGATGGGGAACCTGACCTTGACGGAGAATACCAGGTTATGGATGGGGAACCTGACCTTGACGGAGAATACCAGGTTATGGATGGGGAACCTGTGTTTGATGGAGAATACCAGGTTATGGATGGGGAACCTGACCTTGACGGAGAATACCAGGTTATGGATGGGGGACCTGACCTTGACGGAGAATACCAGGTTATGGATGGGGAACCTGACCTTGACGGAGAATACCAGGTTATGGATGGGGGACCAGACCTTGACGGAGAATACCAGGTTATGGATGGGGAACCTGTGTTTGATGGAGAATACCCGGGTATGGATGGGGGACCTGACCTTGACGGAGAATACCAGGTTATGGATGGGGAACCAGACCTTGACGGAGAATACCAGGTTATGGATGGGGAACCTGTGTTTGATGGAGAATACCAGGTTATGGATGGGGAACCTGACCTTGACGGAGAATACCAGGTTATGGATGGGGGACCAGACCTTGACGGAGAATACCAGGTTATGGATGGGGAACCTGACCTTGACGGAGAATACCAGGTTATGGATGGGGAACCAGACCTTGACGGAGAATACCAGGTTATGGATGGGGAACCTGAGTTTGACGGAGAATACCCGGGTATGGATGGGGGACCTGACCTTGACGGAGAATACCAGGTTATGGATGGGGGACCTGACCTTGACGGAGAATACCAGGTTATGGATGGGGAACCTGAGTTTGATGGAGAATACCAGGTTATGGATGGGGAACCTGAGTTTGATGGAGAATACCAGGTTATGGATGTTGGACCTGACCTTGACGGAGAATACCAGGTTATGGATGGGGAACCTGTGTTTGATGGAGAATACCAGGTTATGGATGGGGAACCTGACCTTGACGGAGAATACCAGTTTATGGATGGGGGACCTGACCTTGACGGAGAATACCAGGTTATGGATGGGGAACCTGACCTTGACGGAGAATACCAGGTTATGGATGGGGAACCAGACCTTGACGGAGAATACCAGGTTATGGATGGGGAACCTGTGTTTGATGGATAATACCCGGGTATGGATGGGGGACCTGACCTTGACAGAGAATACCAGGTTATGGATGGGGAACCAGACCTTGACGGAGAATACCAGGTTATGGATGGGGAACCTGTGTTTGATGGAGAATACCAGGTTATGGATGGGGAACCTGACCTTGACGGAGAATACCAGGTTATGGATGGGGGACCTGACCATGACGGAGAATACCAGGTTATGGATGGGGAACCTGACCTTGACGGAGAATACCAGGTTATGGATGGGGAACCTGACCTTGACGGAGAATACCAGGTTATGGATGGGGAACCTGTGTTTGATGGAAAATACCAGGTTATGGATGGGGAACCTGACCTTGACAGAGAATACCAGGTTATGGATGGGGGACCTGACCTTGACGGAGAATACCAGGTTATGGATGGGGAACCTGACCTTGACGGAGAATACCAGGTTATGGATGGGGGACCAGACCTTGACGGAGAATACCAGGTTATGGATGGGGAACCTGTGTTTGATGGAGAATACCCGGGTATGGATGGGGGACCTGACCTTGACGGAGAATACCAGGTTATGGATGGGGAACCAGACCTTGACGGAGAATACCAGGTTATGGATGGGGAACCTGTGTTTGATGGAGAATACCAGGTTATGGATGGGGAACCTGACCTTGACGGAGAATACCAGATTATGGATGGGGGACCTGACCTTGACGGAGAATACCAGGTTATGGATGGGGAACCTGACCTTGACGGAGAATACCAGGTTATGGATGGGGAACCAGACCTTGACGGAGAATACCAGGTTATGGATGGGGAACCTGTGTTTGATGGAGAATACCCGGGTATGGATGGGGGACCTGACCTTGACGGAGAATACCAGGTTATGGATGGGGAACCAGACCTTGACGGAGAATACCAGGTTATGGATGGGGAACCTGAGTTTGATGGAGAATACCAGGTTATGGATGGGGAACCTGACCTTGACGGAGAATACCAGGTTATGGATGGGGAACCTGTGTTTGATGGAGAATACCCGGGTATGGATGGGGGACCTGACCTTGACGGAGAATACCAGGTTATGGATGGGGAACCTGTGTTTGATGGAGAATACCAGGTTATGGATGGGGAACCTGTGTTTGATGGAGAATACCAGGTTATGGATGGGGAACCTGTGTTTGATGGAGAATACCAGGTTATGGATGGGGAACCTGACCTTGACGGAGAATACCAGGTTATGGATGGGGAACCTGTGTTTGATGGAGAATACCCGGGTATGGATGGGGGACCTGACCTTGACGGAGAATACCAGGTTATGGATGGGGAACCTGAGTTTGATGGAGAATACCCGGGTATGGATGGGGGACCTGACCTTGACGGAGAATACCAGGTTATGGATGGGGAACCTGAGGTTGATGGAGAATACCAGGTTATGGATGGGGAACCTGTGTTTGATGGAGAATACCCAGGTATGGATGGGGGACCTGACCTTGACGGAGAATACCAGGTTATGGATGGGGAACCTGAGTTTGATGGAGTACACGGGTTTGTGATTGGAGGACCTGAGTTTGACAGACCCGGGTTACAAGGGAGATCTAGAGTGTCCCGGTCTATCCAAGGTGGTTCGAGTGACCACTCTATGCCTGACCTCATTGGGGTAGACAAAGGTTATTGCTACGGGGACATTTGAAGGGAATATGACACCTGGAACGTTACTTACCGGGTGACATTGATGAAACCGTACCATGTGTATAAACTTGATGGGAGACTATGAAGTTTATATCCCTCTAGTTTGCTACTACGGTAACGGCCTGACGTCTCTGTGTTTTCTGTGGTGTTTAACTGGAAGACAACATCTACTCAGTCTCTAATAGCCAGTGGATCACAATACAAGGCAGGTCTACGGATCTTGTTGACCTGTGCATCTGGCCGATACATGGATGGGCCCGGACCAGCCGTGGTAGATCGGTCTTACTACGCAGCAAGGTGGCGTTTGATAACTTGGCGTTTACGATTGGGACAGGTGCTTCTCAGAGATCATAAGTGTACTGTCCCACATCAGCAGCCTTGAAAAGGTAATATTTGCAACCCGACCCATGAACCAGATGGTTGGGGGTGAAGCCCTGGAGCATCAACCAGGTGTCAGATACACACTGTGGAGATTAGTAAAGATATAGGTGGAGAGCACATGGAATCACTGTCATATCACTTGGTACATGTGCCATTACACAGTGCTTGTGGTGTATTCAATGTCCATATCCATATGTGAATAAAGACAATATTGTTCAGAGATGGAATAACCAGTCACATTTATTGAAATAGTACATTACAAAACATTACATGTCAATACATCCATTCCCACAGCAGGACATCGTGACAGCATCCATTTTCCAAGATCACAACCTCTAATGCAGAAAGGAATAAAAGGGGTTGGTATAGTTAGGCCTCCATAGATTGCCACCTAGTCATCTCTCTCCTCGTCATCGGCCATATACTTGAGAGAAAGAGAAATAATCATATTACCAACAGGAAATAGACACAAGCAAAGTGTAATCACAGTATACACTACCATATCAGTATACAATACCATATCAGTATACACTACCATATCAGTATGCATTACCATATCAGTATACATTACCATATCAGTATACATTACCATATCAGTATACACTACCATATCAGTATACATTACCATGGCATCGTCTGCATTGTTCAGAGGAGGTAATGCCGGGTGAAGTTGAGGCTGCTCAGGCTGTGCATGGTTGAGGACCTCTGGGTGCACCAGTGGACGCTCTTGTTCCAAGACAGGGTTCCTAGGTCCCTCGTCGTCAGAAGATAGTATGTCATCGCTCTCCTGAATGTTTATTATGAATGGGATATATATCACATGCACATGGTATACTTTACAACAGTGAATGAAAGGATATCAAACATAGTCAGTCTGATTCAAGCCGAGTACCTACAGAACGGTTCAGGGTGATGGTAGATGCCTGTGGAGTGGAGATGAGGGTCAGAATCAGCACAAGTTAAATGACTATGGTTAGCAAGGTCTATGAACAAGTTGTGTATAGCGATATAATCATGTGTGTATCTTGACGGGCTCAGCTCGCTGTTGTCAGTTTCTACACCACTGTCTTCTGACATCATTACAATTCTGAAATGCACAATGGCTCGAGTTGAGGACATAGAGGTCCATAATTGGCTGGTAAACGTGACAGTTGCAGTAGGTGTCACGGTCAAACGACATTCCATGGTGGGTTACGGTCAGGCACAGGGGGTGCGACTGTGAAAGATGTTCATCATCAGCATCATCCTGAGGAGATACTAGCAACAACAGTTAGAAACATGAGGCACTTTCCCTGTGGTTATTGACCGTGTGCTGTTTGGGTTATGCTTCCAATTCCCTAGTACTTACAATTGCTGTATCAAAAGAACTATGATACCAATTACACACATATATCGAAATTGCTACGGGGTTGGACGATGGCCTATGTAAACGGAAGACAATTCGATTCACTTCGTGTCTCTTACCGAAATGAATATGGCAACTGGCCCCTATTGGACAGATAGTGGCTTCCACTGTTAGAATGGCTGGGTGAGAAGTGGTGGGGTTCTGTCTCCGAAGAGCAGCTAATATCCTCCCTAAATAGACCCGAAGTTACTGTAGGAGCTATTGCTATCGCGGCCTACTTTGCTACGGGGCGGCAGGGTAGCCTAGTGGTTAGAGCGTTGGACTAGTAACCGAAAGGAAAGGTTGCAAGTTCATATCCCCGAGCTGACAAGGTACAAATCTGTCGTTCTGCCCCTGAACAGGCAGTTAACCCACTAGGCCGTCGTTGAAAATAAGAATTTGTTCTAAACTGACTTGCCTAGTTAAATAAAGGTAAAATAAAATACTTTGGTGACATGCCCGGATGTGTGTGTTCAGGTATGGTGAAGAGCCCTGATAATAGCCTCATCCCATTTGCTATATACAGTACGTCACCTGAGGCTATTACAAATGCACGGACTTGGTAGACTGGGACAGAGGTGAACCTATTGCGATGATAGAGGATGTGATTGAAGCAGTCCCAGAAGGTTACTTGATGGCTAGACCGAGAGAAATACCCGATAAGGTAACCTTTGATAAATGCGGGTTTGTGCTTGTAAAAGATGTAGTAGTCAACAGCGTGATTGACACAGCTATACACTTCAATACCATGGCACGGACTATATGAGCAAGGTTAAAAAGGTGACCTTTGTACCAAGACCCCTTCCTACGCTGCAAGAGATCTGCAGGAGCAGGATGGTGAAAGACGTAGCAGGACCGATCAGGAGAAAATGGGAGATGGAAACTCCACCCCATCTCAACCACTTCATACAGGCCGGTCAATATGCAAAGAGATAGAGGACATGAACTTTGAACTCCTGCACATCTAAATGAATATATCAGGCAGTATCTGTCTCATTATACTATACCATTATGTATCCTTGGTTTGACATGACAGCAATAAAGTGAATCACCAGTCATTTCAGAGCCTTGTTCTTTTTTATTCACATAGATTACAAAGAGCAGTAACATTGCCACCACACATGTTCCACCCAGAGATTATGGCTGGGCTTTCCACCCAGTACCGCTTCATCCAAGCGTGTCTGGGTTATCCAACAAGAGTCCATTCAGTGGTTTCTAGCTTTTACAGTTGCATCCAAGCGTGTCTCTATATCCAGCTATTAACAATACATCCCACACAGGTTGTTTAGCAACCCGTTAAAACCTTTTGTCAATAGGGGGTGCTGTTAGCACTTTTTTTTTTTTTTTCTCTCCAAATTAAACTGCCTCGTTCTCAATTCTTGCTCGTACAATATGCATATTATTGTTATTATTGGATAGAAAACACTCTCTAGTTTCTATAAACGTTGGAATTATGTCTCTGAGTGGAACAGAACTCATTATACAGCACTTTTCCTGACAGGGAGTGAGATTTCAGAAATCTTGGCCTCTGGTCCCAGGTCAGTTTTAATGTCCCTGTGAATGCTATGGGGATACAAGCACTGCCTACGCCTTCCTCTAGATGTCAGTAAGTGGTGACAATTTGAATGGAGTCGATTGCGCAATCAGGGCCTGTATAAAACACAAAAGCCCAGAAGACCCCCTCTTTTGGACCCTGCGCCGGACGCACAATGAACGTCGGACTGGCCTCTTTCCAAGCCTTGGTTTAGCCAGTAATATATCACCGGTCATGTTTTTACTCGTTATAGGTTTTAAAAACATCATAAGGTAGTTAATTTAAACCGTTTTATAGCAATTTATATCCGTTTAGTGCGATTTTGAGGCATTTATTTGTGACGTCCTCCCATGAGCTGGGCACTTTTCCTGTACATACCGAACGTTAGTGGCTATTTCGACGGGACAAGAGGACATCTTTCGACCAAAAGACGATTAGACCTGAGAAAGGATACATTGCCCAAGAATCTGATGGAAGAACAGCTCAAAGTAAGAACTATTTATGATGATAAATCGCTGTTCTGTTGAAAAATGTTAAACGCATAAATCGCCACTTTGTTTTGTGTAGCTTCGCTTTGGCGGACCCGGTATTGCACAGTAAGGATAATTTTAGAAATGTGAATCAGCGATTGCATTAAGAACTAATTTGTCTTTCGATTCCTGTCAACCCTGTATTTTTTAGTCAAGTTTATGATTAGTTATAGATTAAACTAGATCACTCTCAAAGATGGCGCACAACATTTCCAGGACAGTTTTGCTACTATTCTCATTGTATAACCACGTTTTTTTGTGGCTAAATATGCACATTTTAGAACAAACTCTATATGTATGTTGTAATATGATGTTACAGGAGTGTCATCTGAAGAATTCTGAGAAGGTTAGTGAAAAAATTTATATATTTTGGTGATGATAACGTTATGGCTCTCTTTGCCTTGAATTCATGCTGGGGTAACGTTTGCACATGTGGTATGCTAATATAACGATTTATTGTGTTTTCGCTGTAAAACGCTTAGAAAATCTGAAATATTGTCTGAATTCACAAGATCTGTGTCTTTCCATTGCTATGCTTTGTCTATTTTTATGAAATGTTTTATGATGAGTAAATTGGTAATACACGTTGCTCTCTGTAGTAATTCTAGTCGCTTTGGGGAGATTTGTGATGGTGGCTGCAATGGCAAACTATGATTTATACCTGAAATATGCAAATTAAAAAAAAAAAAACTATGCTTTACCATAAATATGTTATCAGACTGTCATCTTATGAAGTTGTTTCTTGGTTAGTGGCTATACATATCTTTATTTAGTCGAATTAGTGATAGCTTCTGATGGAGTAAAAAACTGGTGGTGTAAGAAAAGTGGTGTCTTTTGCTAACGTGGTTATCTAATAGATTTACATATTGTGTCTTCCCTGTAAAACATTTTAAAAATCAGAAATGGTGGCTAGATTCACAAGAAGTGTATCTTTCATCTGGTGTCTTGGACTTGTGATTTAATGATATTTAGATGCTACAATTTACTTGTGACGCTATGCTAGCTATGCTAGTCAGTGGGGGGGGGGGGGGGGGGGGGGTGCACCCGGATCCGGGTTTGGGAGGAACTAGAAGTTAACCACTTATCACACTGTGGCTGTTGTATCCACACAGGCTTATTGTCTCCACCCGTCAGGTTTATCTACCCTTCGCCCAGTCTTCCAACTCTGGTTGTTTTCCAGCCCTGGGGCAGTCATCCAAGCGTTGCTGTTTCTACAACTCAGGGTGTTTACCCAACCGAGTATTACAGGGAAGCAGGTAAATAGCAAGGTCTGTTCTTCGGATCTTACAACAGTTGGCCTGTCTCAGCACTGGGGAAGAAGTATCAAGTCTATTCGAATATAGGCAACTGGCCTATATTGGAGAGAACATGGCGTTCATTTGTAAAGTCGCTGGGTGAGCACTGGTGCTGGTGGGGCTCCGTTTCGGAGGAAGGAATGATATCTTCCCTGAATAGACCAGAGGTAAAGGTTGCAGCTTTTGCCATAGCGGCATAATACCTTGGAGAGGCACCTGGGGGAGTGTGTTCATGTATTTGGAAGACAGAGGAATGTGGCATTATCTCATTTGCTATATACGTCTCCGGAGGCAGGTACAGATGCACCAAGTTCCTAGACTGTGAATACAGTCACCCTACGCAAGTGATAGAAGACATGATTGGAAGATTCCCAGGAGGGTACCCGATGGCTAGCCCGAGAGCCATACCTGGTGGTCAGAGGGAGTTCCCTTTCGTAAATGTAGTGGAAGAGATGCATACCATGATACAGTTACTAAAGAGTGGATGGTGGGGACTGTCTCTTGGTCTGTCCCGAAATATTGGGACCTGAAAGTCATCTGAGCACACTGCTGTGTTAAACACCCTAAACACTATGCAAAGTGAACACAACAATCCTGCTGCAGCAATATGTTACATGGATGAACGCGGAGCTGGACACCTCTTTGAAATTGTAACAGGGAAAGGAAAGTTATACAGGGTCATGTTCGATAGGTCTGGGTTTTGATGTGGGCCCAAGCTACACTTCTCCACCATACGAGAGCTGATTGACTTCATGATTGAGGCTTATGATTTAACCTTTGTGCCAAGACCTTCCCCCTAACGTGAGTGGAGACAATGCCAAGGATGGAGTACGATTGAAGGACACAAGGGGGTCAGATGGTCCTTACCCTGTCAAAGGTTTCATACCAGGCAGCCCGTGCACCCAGGCCGAGGCTACGGATATGAATAGTGAACTCTTTTCATAACATAGTCCGTAAACTATTTTATACAATGCCATTACAGCTAGAGTGTAGTTGGCCATGTTATGCCTTGACATTAATAAAACCAAGTGAATGATCAGTCAGAGATGTGTGTTGGTTTTTATTCATAGGAAACATTACTGCATAACATAGTGCTTCTGCACATATCACGCCAGTGTAGTTAACCCATACATGTCACCCCATAGTAAAAGTTATACCAATCCTTTAAGGACATATGATTAGTCAACATAAACTTCAACTGGGTTCTCCTGATCAACACCTCGGTGCTTAAACAGATTCATATGGCTGCAATCCCGTTAACGGGATCGATATGACAACAGCCAGTGAACGTGCAGGGCGCCATTTTCAAAACATCAAAAATCTCATAATTAAAATTCCTCAAACATACATGTATCTCATACCATTGTAAAGCTATTGTTGTTGTTAATCCCACCACAGTGTCCGATTTCAAATATGCTTTACAGCAAAAGCACCACAAACGATGATGTTAGGTCACCATATATAGCCACAGAAAAACACAGCCATCTGAGACAACTCCTCTTTGCTTGGCAACGCAGTACTCGACTCTTGTGATTCAATCAGGGCCTGAGACAGTTCATCCCAGAGCTCCAAACAGAATTTGTAAGCGTCACCGCATTCCGAAGTCCTTGTCTTAGACGTCAACATCTTGACTAGTTTCGTTTGTAGTCGTGGAGTAGACCCACTCTCTCTGCTTAGAATGGCAAACTGTGTTAAGACACTCCAGGTAAGCCTGCAACAGGATGGATTTTGCATAGCGACGGGACCACACGACTCCGGCATCGTCTACCCCTGCCCCGCAAACCCATTTGCGCCGGTGCTTCTCAAACGTGTTCCCCGACGAGGTGTTGAAAGTGCACGCAGAACACCTAGGGCACTTCTTGGCGTTACAGAACGTTCCTAAGATAAACGGGGAGTTCGAATCGACCCTGTTTCTGAGCCTGTGCAAATTGTTCACTCGGGACACGGTCCTCTCCCTGTACAAGAACACCCTGACTGACGAGGCTCTGCGTGACAAGGTTCTTAGTATAGCCTCTGAAGAGAAGTGTGGTGACGACTCCTGCCCAAGTGTTTTCGTCAACTTCCACAAGACCATGGTATTCCTGTACCTGATTCAGTTACTTGCTATATTCGTGAGCAGCTGCATTGAGGACAAGGACCTTGCTACCATAATGAGTGTCGCATCTGCCACTTTCCTGGAGGTGAATTATTGCGACCCCTTGTGCGCAGCAACTCTGATGAAGCCCATGTTCATTCCCTACTATGATCAGCAAGTGGGTAAGAAACACAGAAAAGGTGAGACCGAGGGGCTCACAGATAGCAACCCCGAGGCGAGATTGAAATATTACAGGCTGTTCACCTATGAACTGGACACTACGGGGTCTGATGTGTCCAGCGGGATGGATATGACTATTCGCTGGACCGATCACAGTATACTGCAGCGTATGCAGGGGTGCAAGATCGTAGAAAGCAAGAGCAAAAAGTTTTGGTTCGTGGCTCCTCAGATGGGCGACAGGATGGTGATGGTTAAGAATATCGGTCTGAAACTGATGGGAGGACAGACAGACACCAAAGCCCTGAAGATCTGCTCCTACCTGATGTCGGATAACATAATGGCTTACATCCAGTGCGCCGTATTTGGCACGATGGCCAACATGCTTCCCTGTCACGCAAACAGCGACTTCACTGAGACCGTAATGTCCACCATCAACGGTTCTATGACCAAATTCACAGAAGTGGTGCGTCACCAGAGCGCGAACCTGATGGCAGAGCTGAGTCAAATGACAGACAGCTGCCTGTCCACCACTGGGGTTTGCTGGGCAGGAGAAAGGCAACGTGCTCTACTTCGGTAAAGTCTTCACTGGCCAAGAAGACAAGAGACCCTCTCCCAGCAGTCAAGCGAGGTTGGGTGTCTTCACTTCAGTCACTCTGGGGATGACAAACAACACCATGATGAAGACTATGCTGAATATTGCCCTGAAACCAGAGTCTAAGATCAATCCCAACAGTAGGGTGAATTCACAGAGGTGGCCTGTGTTAAAGCCATGAACGACCCCAGGTACAACAACCTCGTGCACGAGGAGAATCTTAGCAACAGCAGCAAGTATCAGCTAACCTTGTCCCACGGAGCCTTGCCAATGTGCACACTCACCCTGGCCATGACCATAAGACAGACTGTGATGATGGTAATGGGGTTCCTCTGCACCGAGCTGGCCCGTATCGTCTATGCCCCGAAGACGACCGAGTCTAACCTGTGCAAACATCTTATCTCGTTATCGATGGCTGGGAAGTTCAGACACGGAAAGGACGAGGATGAGAACACAAACGCGTTTGAAGCGTCCTATGGCACCTTGATAAAGCTGACTGGACCAGCCTTCGGCAACCCCGGTATGAAAGGTGTCAACTACCAAGATCTGGATTCTATGGAGTGGTTGCAAGCCCACGACAACCGTCTCCCCGATTACATCCACAGGTCTCTGAATAAGATAGGGGACACAAAAAAAGAGGTCCGAAGGATCATGCAGGAGACGAACATGTCGTACAACAGGGTTGTGTTTATCGGCGAGATGGGCGCCATGAAATTTGCCACTGTCTTTGCAAACGAGGAACATGATCCACGCGCCCATGATGGCCATGTCCAGCATGAGGGTATTCTCGAACAACAGCAACAACAACAGCTACGGCTCTGTCAAGCTGTGTAGGTAGCTACTACCCTGTCAAGGTGTTCAGCAATAGGTGCGTCGATACAACCCTGTA
Source organism: Salvelinus fontinalis (assembly GCF_029448725.1). Classification (NCBI taxonomy): domain Eukaryota; kingdom Metazoa; phylum Chordata; class Actinopteri; order Salmoniformes; family Salmonidae; genus Salvelinus; species Salvelinus fontinalis. The sequence continues at coordinate 97,008,318 of NC_074666.1, read as the reverse complement.
CAGTTCCCAGGGAGGTGGAAACGTCAACTGTGCCAGGGAGAACAAAAGTACCATCGACGAAATGGTGGAGAGGATCAAGAGAGGGGTGTCCTGCGTGTTGCCCAGGATAGATGTAAACCGTATCAAGATGATGACGCCTGAGCTGAATGAAAAGGAGTTTGGCCTACTGGTGTCAGCTGTTAAGAATAACAACATCGAAGTGACTGGA